>NC_071398.1:39594507-39758486 GCF_022682495.2 Desmodus rotundus
ATCCAAACCCAATATCACGAGCAACAACTCCAACCCCGAGGAGCACAAGGACCCTGTCCTGTTAACGTGTGAATCTGAGACTCAGGACGCCACCTACCTGTGGATGGTCAACAGTGAGAGCCTCCAGGACAGCGCCAGGCTGGAGCTGTCCGAGGACAACAGGACTCTCACTTTGCTCCATGTCACGAGGAATGACAAAGGACCCTATGAGTGTGAAACCCGGAACCCAGTGAGTGCCGGCCGCAGTGACCCATTCACCCTGAATGTTCTCTGTGAGTAACTTCTGTTCCTCCATGGCCTAGGTTGGCCACTCAGATCCACACATCAGAGGCCAGGCTACATCCCTCTCAGTCCAAGTACACAGACCCTCACCCTGGACACCCAGGTTAGCCATGACTTCCGATCCCAGGAAAATATAGGCAGGCCTGACGGTTGGGACAAACAGGTTATCTCAGGCTCAGTGAACACAGGGGTTGTGGTTGGGACTTTTTAAAACAAGCCTGTGACCCAGCTCAGAGGGACACTGTAGCCCTTGAACAGACGAGGAGCTTCTCCTTCCCTTTGATTACCTCATGTGTGCCTTTGCTCTGTTTGCTCCAGATGGCCCAGATGACCCCTCCATTTCCCCCTCGGACTCCTATTACCGACCAGGGGCAAATCTCAGACTCTCCTGCCACGCAGCCTCTAACCCACCTGCACAGTATTCTTGGCTTATCAATGGGACACACCAGCAATCCACACAGGAGCTCTTCATCCCCAACATCACTGCGAATGACAGTGGGTCCTACACCTGCCTCGCCCATAACTCTGTCACTGGCCTCAATAGGACCACAGTCAAGAATATCATAGTGACTGGTAAGTGCCTCTGGGACCATCGACACCAAGCTCTGGGGGTGGAGGCCTGTCTGGTTTTCAGAAAAGAGCCTCGACATTATCTCCCACTCTGTGGCCATGGACACAGCAAATCACAAATTCTTCCCCTGAACCCTCCCCTACATCTGTGTAGTCTCTCTCCTCCCCTTGCTCTTCTGATTTCTCATGGCAGAGCTGCAGTCCAGTCTTGGAAAGTGAGGAGGGGTTCTCTCAGACCCCAAAGCCCCATGTGGGGGAGGGGGCTTCACAGAGAGGTCAAAACAAGTGTCCTCAGGGTCAAGTTGCTTCTTTTGTCACTAACTCATTCCTTCTGTCACCTCTTCCTTTTCTGTGACCTACTCCATGTGCTCCAGGGAACATACGAGGCTTTAAATCAAACTCACCTCTTTCTCCCCAAACGAAAGGGTGAAACCTCCTCTGAGGAGGTGAGCAGCACAGACCCCTGCTGCCTGCTCTGCTCCAGGCTCACCTGGTGCCTGACTCTGCCGCCCCCTGTGCTGGGACCGGGACCCATGGAGGAGTTGCATGGGCAGCCTGTCCTCAGTCTGGCCAAACTGAGCCACCCACTGACACCAGAGCCTCCCTCATACCAGGCTGCATAGAACTGGGAAGAGAACAAAGCCATAGTGTAGATGCCTCTGAGCTGTGTCCTGACTCTGAAATCTCCATAGACCCCATCAGGAGGGAGGACACTGGGGTTTATCAGTGTGAGGTCCTCAACCCCAACAGCTCCAGCAAAAGTGAGCCCCTCAGGCTGGGTATGCAATGTAAGTGACCACTTGCCCCATCCTACACCTTCCTGGGATGGCTGCTCTACCAATGTTATGTGAAATGAATAGAAGTCACAGGGGGCAGAATGTCAATTAGGATACCATTTCAGTAAACAGAATGGAAAAGTGGTTAAGAGCTGTCTCTGAATCACATATTCCTACTTTCTAATTCTGAGTCTGGTATTCATCGTGACTCATGGCTTGCACATGGCTTTTTATTGCCATTTTTATGTAATAAAATATACATAGAATTTACCGTTTTAATTATGTTAAGTGCACAGTTCAGTAGCATTAGTACATTCATATGAATAATTATGGAACAACTACCACTATCCACTTCCAGAACATTTTCATCTTATCATACTAAAGCCCTGTATCCATTATCTCCTCACTTCCCTATCACCAACCCCTGTAAACCACTATTCAAGGTACTTTGTATCAGTGGAATCATATGATATTTGTCCTTTTGTGTCGAACTTATTTCACTTATCATAATGTCTTCCAAGGTTCATCCATGTTGTGCATATATCACAATTTCACTCCTTTTCAGGCTGAGTAATATTCCCTTGTATGTGTCCATCATGTTTCACTTATCATTCATCCATCCATGAACTTCTGGGTTGTTTCTACCTTTTTCTTATTGTGAGTAATGGTGCTATGAACAAGGATGTACCAATATCTATTCAAATTCCTGCTTTCAATTCTTTTGAGTACATGCCCTGAAGTAGAATTGCCTGATCAAATAGAAATTCCTTGTTCGATTTTTTGGTGAACTGTCATTATCATTTTCCACAGTGGCAGCATCATTTTAGATTCCTGCCAGCAATGTATAGAAGCTCCAGTTTTTCCCCATCCTTGCCAACAGATTGTTTTCTGGGTTTTTGGTTTGTGTGTGTGTGTTTTAGTAGCAATCATCTTAATGGATATGAGGTGTATCTCATTGTGGTTTTGATTTGCATTTCCCTAATGATTAGTGATTCTGAGCATCTGTTCATGTGCTTATTGTCCATTTATATGTCTCCTTTGAAGCAGTGTCTACTCAGTTCTTCTGGCCATTTTTAATTGGATTTTTTGTTGCTGTTGAGTTGTAATAGTTATTTATATAGTGTGGACATTAATCCCTTACCAAATATATGATTTTCAAATATTTCCTCCCATCCTGTGTGTTGCCTTCTCACTTTGTTGACAGTGCCCTTTGATGCACAAAAGTTTTTAATTTTGATAAAGTCCAGTTTATCTATTTTTCTTTTTTGCCTTTACCTTTAGTTTCCTATCCAAGAAATCATTGCCAAACCCAAAGTCATAAAGCTTTCACTCAATGTTCTCTTCTGAGAGGTTTTTGGATCTAGCTCTCACATTTAGATCTTTGATCCATCGTGAGCTAATTTTTTGTATATAGGGTTAAGTAAGAAATCAAATTCACTCTTTTGATGGATATCCAGTTTCCCCAGTATCATTTCTTGTAAAGACTGTCCTTTCCCTGTTTAATGGTCTTGGTACTCTTGTCAAAATCATCTGGCCTTATATGCAAGAGTTTATTCCTGGGCTTTCTGTTCCACTGGTCTATATGTCTGTCTTTATGCTAGTACCACACTCTTTTTATTACTGTAGTTTTGTAGTAAATTTTGAAATCAGGAAGTGTGAATCCTCCAACTTTGTTCTTCTTTTTCCAGATTGCTTTGGCTATTTGGGATCTCCTGAAATTCTATATGAATTTTAAGATAGGTTTTTCTATTTTTGCCCAAAAGGTGTCATTGGGATATTGATAGGGACTGCACTGAACGTGTAGGTCACTTTGGGCAGTATTGTCATCCCGACAATATCATGTCTTCCAATCCATGAACACAGAATGTCTTCCCATTTATGTCTTTAATTTTTTCTTCTCAGCAATGTTTTTTGTAGATGTTCAGTATATCTTTTACCTCCCTGGTTAAGTTAATTCCTAAATAGTTTATTCTTTTGATGCTATTGTAAATGGATTTCTTAATTTCCTTTCTGAATTATTCATTGTTCTTATATAGAAACACAACTGATTTTTACATGTTGATTTAGTATCCTTCAGCTTTGCTGAATTTGTTTATTCCTTCTAACAGTTTTTTGTGGGATATTTAGAGTTTACTACATATAAGATCATATCATATGATAACAGAAATAATTTTATGTTTTACTTTCCAGTTTAAATGTCTTTTATTTCTTTTTCTTGCCTAATTACTGGCTAGGACTTCCAATACTGTTTACAGTGGAAATGGCAAAAGCAGGCATCTTTATCTTGTGCCTGATCTTAGAGAAAGAACTCCCAGTGTTTCACAGTTGAGAAAGGTGTTAGCTGTGGGTTTCTCATAAAAGGCCTTTATTATGTTGAGGTAGTTTCCTTCTATTACTTGTTTGAGCATTATCATCATAAAAGGATATTGAATTTTGTCAAATACTTATAGTGATTCAATCTCCTTACTATTTATAGGTCTATTCATATTTTCTATTTCTTCGTGATTCCATCTCAGTACATTTTGTGTCGCTATGAGTTTGTCCATTTCATCTAAGTTATTCAATTTATTAGCATATAATTATTTATAGTACTATTATAATTTTTTAAAGATTTATTTATTTTTAGAGAGAGGGGAAGAGAGGGAGAAAGAGAGGAAGAGAAACATCAATGTGTGGTTGCCTCTCACACACCCCCAACTGAGGACCCAGCCACAACCCAGGCCTGTGCCCTGACTGGGAACTGAATCGGCAACCTTTCGGTTTGCAGGCCAGCACTCAATCCACTGAGCCACACCTGCCAGGGCTAGTACTATTATAATTCTTATTTGTTCTATGGAGAAGATTTAAATCTTCTCTTTTTTTCTTAGTCCATCTACTTAAAAGTCTGTCCATTTAGTTAATATTTTTTTATTTTTTGAGGAAAAAAATTTTCATTTCATTGATTTTCTCTATTGTTTATCTATTCTGTATTTGATTTATCTCCACCTTATCTATTATTCCCTTCCTTCTGCTACCTTTGAGTTTATTTTGTTCTTCTTTCTCTAGTTCCCTAAGTTTGTAAAGTAAGGGTATTGATTTGGGATTTTTCTTCTTTTGTAAAATAAGCAGTTACAATGACAAGTTTCTTGCACAAGATTCTTAACTTCTCTGAGCCTCACATTCCACAACTGGAAGTTACAATAAGAGCACTTATTTTGTGGTATTGCTTTAAATATTTAATGTAATAATAGTTAAACCCCTAGCAAAATGCCACACACAGTGGAAAGGTTCCATAAGTGTTAGCTGCTATTATAACTACTATTATCATTAACCTCTATGAAGTCAGGTAGCCCCAGAGTCAAATCCCAGATCCATCTCTTACTAGTCATATGACTTTGGGTAAATTTTTCACCACTGTAGAGCCTCTATTTTTTCATCAGTAAGGTAAAAATAGCATCTATTTGACAGAGTTATTATAGGAATCAAATGAGATGTAAGTGGAAGATTTAGCACAGAGCCTGGCACATAGTAGGCATCCCCTAAGAGTAGCCAACATGAATATTAGTCATCAATCTTGAGGTCACTAGTGAGGGCAACAGAAATAAAAGGAAGAAACAAATGAAAAGTGATTTATGTTTGGGGGAGTACGAGGGCCATTACACACAAAATTCACTGGGACAGGAAAAGAAAAAAGGAACTGAGTGCAAAGTTTCAAGCCCAGCTTGTTAGTTTTCATCCCCTGAGATACAGCTAACATAGGATTAGACATACTGAGTATTTATTGGAAAAAGTGCCTGTGGAGGAAAGTGGGATGGAAGTGGGAGGAGCCTGGCAGGTTCCTCAGACCACGGTGCAGATCCGATCCTGTGAAGGAGAAAGAAAAGACAGTGTTGGGTTGCAGTGGTTGGTTCTAAGAGAGAGTCTGCAAAGCTGACGGGGAGACCTTGAGCTAAAGTCACCCATAGGAGGAAACAGTTTCTCACAGAATTGAGCTTATTTCATGTCCCTGCTGGGAGCCCAGGGAAGCGTGGTCTCTGTGCAAAGGAGGTGGTTAATGCACCACCTTCCGTCACTTAAGCCCCCCCACACACACAGGAGACCTGAGTGGCACATGTTCATGGCTGCCACACCTGGTACACAGGAAACACGCAACCATGGAAAGGTGGGAAGTGATAACCTACAAAAATGGCAATCAGCCTTTGTCACATTTCCAAAGCTCCAAAAATATCTGCGCACAGGAAGGCCAAGAAGGCAAGTCTGACAACCATCCTAGAAATACCATGAAAGAAAGAAATTACAAAAACCTTATAGAAGCCTTCCCACAGAAAATTTATTCCTAGGTGGAACAAGTAGAGACTTCTTCACGTTGAGAGTTGTTTCCCAGGGCACCCCACTATAAAATAATGTCACCTTCATTCATTCTTCTCTTTTCATAACAGATGTTTCAACATCACCAAGTCCTGGCCTCTCAGGTGGGGCCATTGCCGGCATCGTGATTGGAGTCGTGGCCGGGGTAGCTCTGATCACAGCCCTGGTGTACTTTCTGTACATCAGGAAGACTGGAGGGTATGATGGCCTTTCCTCTTGCCTGCTTTCTCCAAGGCTAATTGCCATCCTTAGAGAGACAAGGAGACTTCCCCTCCATCTCTGGGCCTGGTTCTGAGGCTCCTCCTTACTAAACCCCTGCTGCTTAGCACTAATCCCTGCAGCCTCTTCTTCCCTGGTCTTCAAGCTTCCTGTGCCCCTCTCTCTCTGGGAAATGGTTATTCCCATCCCTCTGGTTTACAGAGGCAGACCTGATCATGTTCCTTCATCCCTCAGTCAGGGAAAGAAGGTCCAAGAAGAAAAACAAATGAAAAGAGGAGCAGGAGAAAGTAAGGTGTGTGCTCTGTCAACCACAGGAAGAGAAGGAGAAGCGAGGGGCAGGACAGTAAGAGAACCTAAGAAGAAACAGAAATCGAAGGCCTCTTGGGCAATAAATAAAGTGAGAATAAAAACAGCATCTGCCTAGAAAAGGGAAAGATGTCAGGGTAGAAGCAGGCTCAGAAGCAGTTGATAAAGAAGGGACCTATGTGAACGTCAGGCCAGCAGGAAGGGGGTGCACACTAGAGGGGATGGCGGATGGCTGGTACATTGAGGAGGAGGCACTAGGAGGAAAGGCAGTTCTGACCCTGGTATAGATGAGCACTGAGGAGCCCTCACCCAAGGAATTATCTGCTGACAGTGTCCTTCCTACTTCAAGAAGCAAAGATCCTATGCTTGGGAACAGCAGTCACAGTCTCTGATATTTTTTTAGGGCAAATAACCAGAGCAATCTCACAGAGCACAAACCCTCAGCCTCCAACCACAGTAAGTAAAGCCACCACTCAGTGAGAGCTGGTATGTTCCACCACGTGCCCTGCTCTAGCAGGGAATCCTGGATTCTCACATGCCCAGTACCTTCTGAATTTTTAGAAGGGATCTCCATTTCCCAACCTTAGGTTGAAGTAGGCCCTCACACCCGTCTAGCCACAAAAGATTCCCCGGAGACCCAGACCTGAGTGAGACTCCCTCAGCCATCCAGGCAGGCCTGGGTGAGACGGACATGTTTCTAGAAGCCATTCCCACATCTTCCCCCCCTGCCTCTACTACAGATGCAGGCACTCTCCTTTGGTGAGACTTTTTCTGTCTTATGGTGCTCTGGGTGCTGTGGGTTTCAATGTCCCTCCCTGCCACTGGCACCTGCTGCTGAGGAACACATCTGGGCAAAAAGCAAGGCCTTGTGAACAGGAATAAATCTTCAGAAGTGAACTGAGGCCCCTACTCCCGCCACCTCACCACCACCGCTGTTACTAACACCCCAGGTCTAAACCGCAGGCTCTGAGGGAAGCACATTCCATAAGTGGTGATGGGCCCCCTCCCCACCCCACCCTCTCCACCTGCCACCTCCTTCAGCTAGAAATCACAACAGTTTAGGAGCACCATGGCCATAACGCCATAAGCCAGCTTTGCATTTTCATGGATCGGTAACTCTTCTTTCACTTCCCCAGGTCAGGGACATTCTGATAACTCAGCTAACGAGGTAAGCACAGCCACTTTCACTGGCTCATTTTCTCATGGAAACACCTCCCGGTAAAATGGGTTACTCTTGAAGACACAAATGTGACCAAGTTTAGGTCCGAGTTCCTCAATGCAGCAACAAAGATGGACTAGACCCCATGGGGGGCCTACCTCATGCAAAAACGTGGGCTCTGGAGTTATTCCCATCTTATATTTGAATCCTGGCTGTGACTATTAGTAGCTCTATGACCTTAGGCAGGTAACTGAGCCTCTTTGATCCCCCCACTCTGTCATCTGTAAAATGGGCGTGCTGCCTACTCCAGAGAGAAGTTGGAGGGATGAAAGGAGGCAACAAATGCAAAGAGCCCGCACATGCCCAGCACGAGGAGGGCACTGGGTCATTCTCCCTGCTCCACCTCCAGTCTGACCCTGCTCTTCTGTCAAGGAATACCATCCATTCCAACGGGTCTGAGGTCTTAGGTCTTTTACTTTAAAATAATTATACTGATTTCTCTCATTTAGCCTTTCGATAGAACACACATATGTATTTAAAAATGCTTAAGTCATATGTGTATGTTAACAATGTATAAATTACCGTGAATTGAACTTACCTTTGTAGGAAGCTCTGAAATCAAGAAACACGTCATCCCCCTACAGAATGAAACCCGCCAGTCCCTTCCCTCCAAAGAGTAGCCACCATCCCGACCTCCAAGGCACTACATTAGTTTTGCCAGTTTGTGGTCTTACATCGAAAAACACAGTATATCCGCATATGTGCCTGGTTTCTTTCATTCGGAATGGTTTGTGAGACCCATCCGTGCTGTTGCATGCACTCACAGCTGCTCGTGCCCACTGCCGTGTCATCGCATTCTGTTGTGTGAGTGCCTAGTCTGTCTCTTCCCATGACCATCCAAAGGGTGTCTGCAAGCAGGGAGGATGGGTGGTAAAAGCCCTTCTCCAAGGCTAGGAGTTTCAGAGTGGTGAGAGCAGGGGGTGCTGAATCACACCGGACCAGGTGAGGGCCTGGCCTGCGACACTGATTTAACTGACTGCTGCCGTTGCCTTTCAGATCTGTGAAGTTACATACTCTTCCCTGAACTTCAATGCGCAAGAATCAAAGAAACCAACTTCAGCCTCCCCGTCCCCAGTAGCCACGGAAATGATTTATTCAGAAGTGAAAAAGAAGTAATGCAACCTGCCCTGCTTGCTGCACTGAGGGCTTATTCCAAGCATCTCAACCTGATAACCAGGAGATCCCTTTACTTTCAGGGAAAAGGAGAAGCAGCCTCTTTCCCCACCCCCTTTCACTTCCTCCTGCTGCACCTCCAGGCTCCTGGTCACAGCCCCTCCCTTCTTTGTTTACAGATGAAAAAGCACATCCCAGGTCTGTAGGAAGCCCAGCCTTCCCGGTCTGTCATTGAAATTTGCAAAGCAGACCTTGGAGAGAGTTGCCAGAATCTCCTGCCCCTCCCCCTTTCCTGACCTAGACTTGTTCTACACTTACCTATTCAGCGCACACTCATTCCTTTCCACCTCAGTCCTGTCCTATTGGCCATAACCTTGAGAGTTATGTCCTTATCCACTAAAATGCATGTGCCACAGAAGAAGAGAGAGAAAAAGTAGAAGCTTCTCTTCTCTCTCCAAAACCCAGTGTGAACCCACCACACACAGGAAAGCAAATGTAACTAACCAGTTCTCAACAGAAAAAGTCTATACCTTTGCCTGCTCTCGGGGTGTCTACCAGTAGGACCAGAGCCCAAACACCTTGCTGCTGGGCTAGAGTACCACCTAAGCCCTTTGGCAAGCCTGTCTTCAGAGAACTCACCAAAAAAATGCACATATGTTTTAATAATTTCAAGTACTTTTATTCAAGGAAATATCTACAAAGGGAGGAGGTTGCAGCTTTAGGGGGCAGTCAGCTCCTAATAGACGATCTGCTGCAAATTTCAGAAAGGAATCACAGGTTCCTTTCAGAGGTTATTTAAATAACTATAAAGAATGTGCAATTTGGGGCATTGGGGCTTTTCCTGTTTCTCTGACACATTCCGCCATTTTAATTTTTTGTAATTCCTTATTTATGTGAAAGGGGTTATTTTTACTTAGCTTTGCTGTGTAAACCAATCTGAGGGCCTTAAGGTGAAAGAAGCCACCAGAATCCCTTAGGACCCCTTGGCCAGGAGCTCCTGGAGGCTGCTACGTCAGGGGCTCCAGACAGAAAAGCAGAATCAGTTTCCTCATTCTGGGCTAGAAGCCGGTCTGTCAGTTTCCAGGCATCCCAGGCCGACCATCAACCACCATTCGATTCCATGTTTCTGCCTGTGCATGTTCTGTCACTTTCTCAGGGAACCTTGGCCTCTGCTGAGGTGTACTTGGACCTTGAGGAGAGGGCTCTCTGAAGCGAGGACGCTGTCACTCACACTGTTGACACTGTTTACAACCCAGAGAGCTGCCCTGGTGCTGACACTCCCAAGGAGACGGGGGCGGATCACACTGGGCCCCAGGCTCCTTGAGCAGCTTCTGAAATTTGTTTCCTCCCACGGGAGAAATGCGCCAGAATAAAAAGGAAGAACGGGGAAAGGCAGACGTACTGCCCTCCCAGACTCCCACACATGTGACTCTCTTTGGGGCTGTCGAAGATTTCTTCAACATGGATTTCTCATGCTGTGTGTAAGAGGCTCCTCAGAGAGGGTTAGGTGGGAGTTCTCTGTACCCAGGTACCTCTTTCAGGGTTTTCTAACCCTGACACAGACCACATGTTCTTCCCCTCACCCATGATATTCTGTGTTATTTAACTTTGCCTGCCTAAGGCCACTTTCAAATTATTTGTAAAATTTGTTTTCTATTTATAATAAAAAATTATATATCAGACATCAACATGCCGCTTCATAGTCGATAATACTTTAGACAATGTCTTCTCTACAGGCAGAAGGAAGAGAAATTGCTGAACTGGGAGTCACAGCCTATTTCTAAGCCTACAGATATTTGACCTAGTGGTCGGAGAATTAGCAAAATTCATTTGCACACCAGCTAGCAAAGTGAGTCTATCCAGTAGCAATAGCCCTTGGCTGCAGCCTGCCTCGAAGAAACTGCCTGTTTTCCTCTGGGAAAGAAGATGATTTCACGAGTAAAAACTTTCCCGGCCACACTTTATTAGGGACAAACAACACTTCCCACACCGGTGGCTCATGTGAACCAGATGCAGCCACAGACCTTCCTTCACGGGAGTCTCCGTGGGGTCTGTCCTTGTAGACATCCCTCCAGCACCTTCTATCTTCCCGTGCCCAGGTCCTTTATTCTGCCTCCTCCTAGGGTCGGAGCTCTTCTAGCCTGAATAACCTTCATTTATTTATTCCACTAAGTACTAGCCTATTATCTCTTTTCCTTCATTTCCAAGGGATTTAAGCGTGTGCTCTTTTCCTTTCTCATCACCCAGTTTCTCCTCCACCCCAGAGATGCTGGAAGCAACACAAAATCAGTATCCATCTCTTGGCAAAATGTGAAGATCTTTTCACCGTCCTCCCATTGTTCACTTTTAGAACATCTAAGACCACAAAACAACTTTTCCCTTCTTGTGTGTCCTCCTCCTGTCCCCAGCCCATGCACCACACCCCACACACCAGGGTCAGCACTCAGACCCTGCGGGCTCCCTCTACACCCCGCTCTCCCCCAGCTTCAGTTGCCTCTGTGCCAATGGCTCGTGCCGATGGCTCCTGCCACTCCATCTCCAGCCCCTACTGCTTCCTAGATCTCAGGCACTCACATCCCAGTACCTTCTGAGATTACCCTGCTTTCCCCCACAGCTCACTCATTTGTCTGTCACACCACTGTTCCTCAGGCCTTGCTTCCTGTTTCCCAGATTCGAAACACCGTCAAAGCCAGTCAATTCTTTTTTAACATCTCCCAGTTGTGTCCTTCTCTCCATTCCCATAAACCTAAATAACCCAGGCTCTCAACAACTGCTGGGAGTACAGCTTGACTTTTGGTCTCTGGTGTCTAGTGAACTCTGCCTCGCAGACAACTACCTCACTACCTTCCTAAAACCTGGTTTGCTCTTCTACTCAGGAATCTACAATGGCGTGCTCTGCCCTATCAGGCAAGTTCAATTTTCTTCCTCTCTACTAATAGTACCTATTCTCTTTACCACCACTCTCTAGTATAATTCCTCCATTCTAATTAGATCGTTCTCCTTACCCATCCCTGCCTGTCTACCCCATACACACACAGAATTCCTAGTACCAATGCTATGCCTGAAAACAAATACCACACAGGGCAATGTCCCTTCTGTATTCACAGAGGAGTCACCCACACCAGTCATCACAAGCAACAGCTCAGGCCCCGGGGAGGACAAGGAACTATAGCAATAACATGTACAGCTGAGACTCAGGAAATACCCTACCTGTGATTGAGACTCTTCCTAATGATGAATTTATGTGCCCACGAAATTTTTAAAAAGATTTTATTTATTTACTTTTAGAGAGAGGGGAAGGGAGGGAGAAAGAAAGGGAAAGAAACATCAATGTGTGGTTGCCTCTCACATACCCCCTACCAGGGACCTGGCCTGCAACCCAGGCATGTGCCCTGACTGGGGTTGAACCAGCAACCCTTTGATTTGCAGGCCAGCATTCAATCCACTGAGCCACACCAGCTAGGGTGGGCCCATGTAATTTTTATAAGGCACCTACTGTGCTATAAGTCTCAGTGTTAGATCGCAAGAAAAAGACAGAAATGAGAAAGACAGGGTTTCTACTTTAAGGAACATGAATGCTAAGACAAGAGAGAAGACATGAAAAACTATTATAATACAAAAATAGAAAGGGAGAAATGCCACAGGAATAGACACAGAGAAATCCAATGGGAAATAAGGCTACTCATTAGAATGAGTAGGAATGAGGGGAATTTTAAAAACAACTGATACTCGGTCCTTACCAAGAGATTTCAATTTAATTGGTGTGACGTGGAACCCAGGCTCTGGTCATTTTGTAAAGCTTCCCAGATACTTTTCAACATGCAGCCAGGATGGAGAACCTCTGCTGTCATGGGTAGCAGAACCTAAAAGTGGTTTTTAGCCAGGAGTATAAATCAGAATGACCTAGGGAATTTTTCCAACATACATAACAAGCTTACAAACCATGCCTGAAGAAGATGACATGGTTATGTCTGGAGTGAGACAAAGGCTTGTTATTGTGAAAAACTCCCAGGTGATTCTCACATATATTCCATGTTATGAAACACTGACATAAAACACAGGTAGAACTGAAAAATGGGGGAGTCGGGAGATCATTCCACAAGATAAACATAACATGAATAACGTATTTTGCAAGGCATCGAGAACTACTCAAGAAATTATTGGCATATAGCTAAACTTAACACACTGACGATACCAAGTGTTGTGAGGAGGGGAAACAACCCGTATTCTTACGTACTGCTGACGGAAATACAAAATGAAACAACCACTCTGAACAAGAGTTCTGCATTTTCTTTTCTTTTTTTTTTAAGATTTTATTTATTTATTTTTAGAGAGAGGGGAAGGGAGGAAGAAAGAGGAGAGAAACATCAATCTGTGGTTGCCTCTCATGCACCCTCAGCTGGGGACCTGGCCTGCAACCCAGGCATGTGCTGCCCTGGGCTGGGAATCGAACCTGCAACCCTTTGGTTTGCAGGCCGGCACTCAATCCACTGAGCCGCACCAACCAGGGCTGCATTTTCTTATAAAGTTAAATATACTTATACAGTCCAGCATTCCATCTCCTAGGTATTTACCCAAGAGAAATGAAAGTAGCTATCCATATAAAGAGTTATAAAGGCATAAAGAAAAATGGAAGGAAGGGAGGAAAGGGAAAAGTTATGAGATAACTGCACAAATCTGAGCATTGAACATTTTATGATATTGAGGATGTATTAATTTTTAGTGTGAGAATAGTACTGTGGTTATTATTTCTAAGATTTTATTTATTCACCTTTAGAGAGAGGGGAGGGAGTGAGAAAGAGAGGGAGAGAAGCATGCAAGAGATACAATGATTGGATGCCTCTCACATGCATCCACAACCAAGGCATGTGCCCTGACTGAGAACCAAACCAACGACCTTTCGATTTGCAGGGACCTTTCAATTCGCAGGCCAGTGCTCAAGCCACTGAGCCACACCAGCCAGGGCATGGTTATGTTGGGGGTTTTTTTTAAAGCCCTTATATGCTAGTAATACAACTGAAATGCAGGAGTTGGCAAACGTAGGTTTACGGTTGTTCATGTGGAAAATAATACAATAATTAATAAATAACAATACAAGAATAAACTCTGTGCTTTGCATACTCACAACTGTAAACCTCCTTTTGCCCACCCCTGTATTAAGAGATGAAATGATTTGATATGTAGGATTTGCTTCAGAACAATCCAGTTTGGGGAAGAGGGTATAGATGAAACAAGATTGGCCATGAAACAATTGCTGAAGCTATGTGATGAGCTTTATTATTTTAGTAGCCCTATCTTTGCAACTATTTGAAATTTTCCAGAAAAAAAGTCCTTTCTCTCCAGAAGGTTATAACACCAAGAGTCAGATATTCCAACACATAGAACACCATGTCGTTAAACAAAACAGACACACAGTGTGACTCTTACCGGACCAAACCAGGTCCAACTACTCGGTAGTGGCCAGCCAAAAGACAACTTGGAGAAGATTCTATGAGAAGGAACTTTATTGCAAGCCAGCAAGGACATACCAGGAGTCACTTCCCAAAGTCCTGTGTCCCCAGAAAAGGATTGAATTCATCATTATTCGGGGAAATCATGCATAAACATTAAAGTGAGCTTCATCATCGCAGGTATAGGTGGGGATGCGCAGTTCCTAAAAAACAGCTCGGGCAATAAATGTTAGCTGTTAGTGATGGCAGCAGTATCTCAGCCCACAATACAACACAAGGCCATATATACACTGCATGGTCAAAAACAGAGGAAAATCTCCATCCCTGAGCAGGAAATTTTAGTATTATGAGGGTATAATGAGAAAAGTTCATAAGGAGGGTCTTCCAAGCTGCTTTGGCCAGTCTTGTGGTTTCAGCCAGATCGACCCCCAATTCCACACTCCCCCACCCCCTACCCCATCCTGGGCTTGCTCCTGAAAAACAGCTCTGGCAATATCAATGTCAGGGATGGCGTAGGTGAGGAAGGAAGTTTAGCTAATTAAGTCTCAGCCTTTCAGTTAAAGTCTTAGCAAATTACAGGACATGGTTACACAAACCTTATAAAATCTCATGGTTTGTTGTGGGGAAAATCCAGTTCTTCTTGCCGACATAGTAAAGAATTACAGATCAGCAAGTCCGTTAGTATGCAAGCAAAGTTTATTAGTGATATGGTCTCATAGAAGAAAAGGGCCTTGCAGAGGTGGGGGAGAAAGGCATAGGTAAAGGCAGGGCAAGGGTGGCAAGGCATCAGGTCCTTTGTCCTAAGGAATTATATAGTTGGCAGGATGGGGTGAGGGAGTTACATATTGATTGGTGGGTAAAGGTGGTGCCAGCTTCCCCCAAGGGCCCTGGGGGAGGGGACGTAACCACCTAAACTTAGTCATGTATGGAGGGTTGTTAGCCCAGAATCCTTCTCTTGCTCCAGACCACATTTGTTCATCTTGCTGTAAAACAGATAACGTGACAGGGGGAAGTTAATTAAAGTTGAGGCAGTTACCTGAAGTTATTTATGGGCTTTTTCTTTGGGTGCTGGGGGCCCCATCCTCTTCCTCCTTCTAGGCCTTGGGATGAATATACAGTTTCAAAGCCTTTCTTTCCCAGATGGTGAAAACGGTACACACAGAACTTCAAGGGCTCCCCTCCTCTTGCGCTAGAATTGTGTTTCCTGTGATGTTCAGAACACCTGGGAACCTTATCAGACCAGGCTCAGGACTGCTGTGTTAGTAGGTGAGGTATGTGTCCCTCCTCCTCCTTGCCTTGGTTTACTATCTTCCCTACCTAACAGGTTTACAGATTACTCTAACAAAGTTATGAATTCTAAATAAAAGTATGTGCTAGGCTATATGTATAGGTTAGGTTACCGTAGTCAAGCTCCAAGGACAGTGACCGGCCAGGGGCAGGCAGAGCGAGTCAGACCCCTAACCAGAGACTCTAAGAAAGAGTATCCCAGGCAAAGGGCAGACAGGCGACACAAAGGAGTCAGATGTGGGGTGGCAGAGCTTCCCCGCACTCTGGATAACTTCCTAGAGGCCATGATCCTGAAAAGCACACATTTAGAGCCAGACCACCCGCACCGGAGTTCCTGCTCCTGAGTGCCTCCAAGGAGACTTCAGGCGAACTACAGGTAATGTCCCTGTGCCTCAGATTCTTCACCTATGGAACGGGGATTATAACACCATGTACATCACAGGGTTGTTGCCAGGAGTCAATGAGTTAATTCATGTGGGAAACACTTAGAAGGTGGTGGGTAAAGTATAAATGTTAACTGTAATGGTAGCAGTATCTCAACCCACAATACCACACATTTTGTAAATCTCATCTAATTTCTATTTGTTGTTCATCTTCTTTTTGTGAGACTGCACACCCAGAAAGCAGGGACTATGTCTTGTCTACCTCTACACTCCCAGGACCCAGTGTAAGGCCCTAACCGCAGCAGGCACTCACCTGGCAACTCTTCTTTAAGGCAGCAGATGAGGGACTGCCCTACTCCCCTGTGGACTGCACCCTCCATTCCTACAATTCTTTGGCTTCCTCTAGCTTCCTTCCTTGTTTCCACTTCCTCCCTTACTCTGCTTCAGAGGCGTTTATTCACTAATGGTGCTCTCTGGTCCCCTCTCCGGCAGGTGTTCAATGCTTCCTTTCTCTCTCCCACAGCGATATTCTCCAAATGGCCTCTGCGCCACTTATCCTGCAGTTAATAAAGACTGCGGGGCAGCTGAATTTCTAGACCATTGGCCTCATATCTATTTGTGAGAAGTAGAATCCTCTGAAAAAGAGAAACACAGGTAGGATGGTAGTCAGAAAATACGGCCTCATCTTTGAAGAAACACTCTAGACTTATTTGTACAGTCAGCTAACATCTCGCCTGGTTTTGAGAGGTTCAGAAACCACTGGGGAGGAGAGAGAGGCATGACAGGCAGGAAGCCCAGCTTTGTGTTAATTTTTGCTTTGCCAACTTCACGATTTCTTTTCCCACACTAAGAAACATCCTCATTTTCCCCCTAGGGCAGAGGGAAGAGAGGAACTCAGAGAGGAAGAGAACATAAAGATCCAGACACTAAGAACTGAGCAGCTACAAAACCACAGATGGCTGGCAGACTCTAAAGGTGAAGTAAGAAAGGTCAGATGCAGATCTCTCTCGAATCACAACTCCGTATACGAAATGCCCTCTGCCCTGAGCCCTGTTTTGGGGCGGAACATGACCCTTGTCTCCCCAAGTACGGGAATTGCTGGTGGAACATTAACTAGCTACCCAGGGGCAGAAGGAAATGGAGCCCTCTGAAGTACCTCTCCCTACCTATCCTCCCGAGTTTCTTCTGTGACGAGGACAATTCAAGGCTATATTCCCAGCCCTAGGATTTGATGGCTCTTCTGGGCGGTGGAGTGGGGTGGGGGTGGGGGGACCCAGTCAGTGAGGGGATCACAAAGCAGAAATGGGACACGGGCAAGAATGCACTAAAAAGAGAGTTTAAGCATGCTTCATTTAAAGTCAAATTCTTGTGAAACACACCAATCTCTCTCCACTGCTGCCTGGGCTCCTTACTTGGAACCCTATCTGAACTCAAACTAGAGCAAGAAAGAAAAAAAGGAACTGGGAACAGAAAGACAAATCAATACAGAGTGGCAGTCTCCCTGAAATACTAAGTGTGATTATAAGGAAGTAAAACCGGTTTTATATGGCTCAAGCTGGTTTTTGAGAACAACTTTACATGATCAGTGTCCAAAATATTTTAATTAATGACAGAACTTTTGGCACATATGTATAGCCGCCCAGGACAACTACTGTTAAGGTGCCCCTATTTATCTGGATATGATATACCTACAAAAGAAATCCTATAGTTCACATGAGTCTCATAACTTTGTTGTCTGAACGTACATAGGAACCAGGAACAGGTCGACAGGACCAGGAGTTTGAGGAGAAAGGGAATAGCAGGGAACAAAAAAGTGTATATGGTGGCAAAGACATGTGGAGAAGAACGAAGAACCAAAGAGAAAAGCAATACAAAGGAAACAATAAATCCTTATTATAAATCAGAGATGGAAGCAGTGATTTAAGTATGGCTAAAGTCAGCAACAGGCCAAGTCCCCAAGTGACAGACTTTCCTGGGTAACTCTGACAGCTGGTCCTTTGGTCCAGGGGTGGGACAAAGATGGATGGAAATGGGCAGGAACAGACACTAAATTCTCCCACTTCTATTTAAACCCAAGAAGGGCTTTATTACCTACACAGGAGAATTAGACTTTACACATCTGTTGGCTACTTTATAGTACACAGAGAATTTGATTAATGTCAGTTCCTCAAAGGCAGCTGTAAAGCTTGCCCATCACTAATGAAAGAGCAAGAGTTATTAGTGCTTCGTGTGTTTGTGAGCTTATTCTCTAAAGCAACCTCTGCTGTTAGGAATCCTAAGGCCCCTATATGACCCAGCAATTCCACTCCCAGGGCAGGGGCGGTGTATGTATCCAAGAGAAATGAAAACATATGTCCACACAAGAACTTGTTCACAAATGTTGGTAAGAAGCATTGTTTGTAATAGCCAAAAAGTAAAAACAACCAACTGGCCATCAACTGATGAATGAATAAACAAACTGGGTGTACAACGGAATATTACCTGCCAATAAAAAGAAAAGAAGTAGTGATACATGATACAACATGGATGAATCTTGAAAACATTTTGCTAAGTCAAAGAAGCCAGACACAAAGACCACGTATTATATGATTCCATTTTTATGAAATATCCCGAAGAGGCAAATTCAGAATTATAAGCAAATGAGTGGTTTCTGGGGGATGGAGGGAGGAGATGCAGAGGAGGGATGGGAATGAGGAGTGATTGGAATGGGTATAAAGTTTCTTGTTGGGGTGATGAAAATGTCCTCAAATTATTTGTGGTGCTGGTTGCATAATGCTGTATATACACTAAAAACCATTGAACCACATACTTTATTTTTTTTTAATTAATTTATTTATTTTTATTCGGTTACAATTGTCTGCATTTTCTCCCCTTCCCTCCACCCCACCCCAGCCAGTCCCACCTCCCTCCCCCACCCCTACCCTCCCCCTTGATTTTGTCCTTGTGTCCTTTATAGGAGCTCCTATAGACCCCTCTCCCCACTATCCCCTCCCCACTCCCCTGTGGCTATTGTTACAATGTTCTTAATTTCAATGTCTCTGGTTATATTTTGTTTGCTTTTTTCTTTTGTTGATTATTGAACCACATACTTTAAACAGATAAATTGAATGGTACAGGAATTCTATTTCAACAAAACTATTATTAAAAAGAAAAGAACCTTAAGGCCTGGATAAGGGCTGTGGCAGCTGGCTGGAGTTTAGATTTAGCTATTCTACCCCATAAGCCCATTACGACCCATACTCAGTTTGTAGAACTGCAAAAATCTGAAATTTTGCTTTAACTTTTAAGTGACAGTAAGGCCTCAAACCTCATTTGTGCTCTCTCCCTACCAGCTCTGTACCACTTGCTCAATTGGTTTAATGAGAAACATGTTCAAAGTAACTATGGTGAATCATTCACTGATGTCACAAATATCTACTGAACTTCTACTATGGGACAGGTCCTTTTCTAGGCCTCAGGAATGCAACAATGAGACTTGGAGTCCCTGCCTACAAGATGTTTACAGAACCTTCACCAGGCTGTCTCCAGAGAGCACAGTAAGTGCTGCAAAGGGGGCACGTGATGGGTACTTCAGGAGCATGATCTGCAGTTGGTGTGTTAGTGTGAGAGCACAGCAGAAGTACTGTATTAACCAAGGCCTGAAGGATAACTGAAATTTATGGGAAAATAAGGGGCATGACAGGCGTGTTCTAGGCAGACAGGATAAGTACAAGGGTCTGGATGTAACTGAAAGCAGGGGCATTTAAAGAACTACAGTAGTTTTCTGCCCTGGCTGGGTAGCTCAGCTGGTTAGAATGTCATCTCAATACACCAAGGCTGTGAGTTCAAACCCTGATCAGGGCACATACAAGAATCAACATGCTACCCTGGCTGGTATGGCTCAGTGGATTGAGCACCGGCCTGTGAACCAAAGAGTCGCTGGTTCGATTCCTAGTCAGGGCACATGCCTGGGTTGTGAGCCAAGTTGTGTCCCCAGTAGTAGGCATGCAAGAGGCAACCACAGGCTGATGTTTTTCTCCCTCTCTTTCTCCTTCCCTTCCCCTCTCTCTAAAAATAAATAAAGTATTTTTTAAAAAAAGAATCAACCAATGAATGCATAAATAAGTGGAACAACAAATCAATGTCTCTCTCTCCTCCCGCCCCTCTCTAAAAATCAATAAAAGAAAGAAAGGAAGGGAGGGAGGAAGGGAGGGAGGGAGGGAGGGAGGGAAAGAGGGGGAGGGAAGGAGAAAGGATGGAAGACGGAGGACAGAATCCTAGGGACCACTGACATTTGTGGAGTGGACAGACCAGAGGTGGTAAGGAAAAGTGAAAAGGAGTGGCCAGACTGGTGGGAAGCCAACACGGTGAGGGCTGTACGGCAGTCCCAGAGTGAAGCAGTGGTCGCCAGTGGCAAGTGCTCGGACATCAGGTAAAACAAGGGTGAGAAGGGTTTATTTGTATTTGAGGACAACTTCACCATCAGAGGCCTTGGTTAAAGTAGTTAGAGTTGCTGATGGGGGGTGGGGGTGGGGGAGTTCAGTGACTCCATGATGCTGAGGAGTAGATGTGAGAGATACTGGTTAAAAACAACTCTTTCAGGAAGTTTGTCTATAAAAAGGAAGAGAGCGATAGAGTGGAAGTCAGCAAGACAAATAGGGTTCAAAAAGGGACTTTTTAAAATATGAGCAAGAGCTAAATATATTTAAATATTAAAATAGATGCAGAGAGTTTGCAGTTCTGTATTATAGTCATGGTCTGCCCTCCTTCTCACAGGAAACCTGGCAGGGCAGATCTTACAATATGCTGGGTGCTTAGTATTTTAAGCCAGAGCAGCCTCCCTGCAGACTTTACTTACCAACCGACATCTTCTCAAACAGGGTGCTTCTAATATTGCCATTAACATCTGCTCTTCTTCCAGTTCTTGTCTCTATGGCCACATGTAATATAAACCTACTGATTTCCTCATCATCTTTAGAGCCGCCTATGTTCTTCTAAAATGGGCCTTTTGACACCATAAAAGTAATCGCTAACTTATAAAGCTCTAATGAAGACACCCAAAATATTTACGTTGTCCTCTTTCTCTCTTCTTGTACCAGCAGAGAATCTCCAGTGCTACTTCCATGAGAATGCTTATGTGTTATTGGTTTTAAGGGACCTGTGGTTTCAGATACGGAAAAGGGAAGAATCTGTCAAACAGTAAGTGCATAGGAGGTGCTGATCCTAAGACAGAAAGTCCATCCTGCTGGCCACTGTGCAATCACTCGGAGACATCCCCCGGCTCTGACCAAAACTTTTACTCCACTTCATTAAACTGCTTGATAGTTCATCTGATTCCTTGAGCAAATGATTCTGAGGTTAGACAGCTTTCAACTACGCGTCAATCACTTGAATAGTCAGACTGCTTTTCCCCCACCACCTGCCTCCCACCTACCACACTGAGTTGAGAACTTTGATGGGTAGGGTTGGAAAGAGGACTCAAAAGCAAGGCAAACTTGGGGTTTAAGTGAGGAATAGGCTGGGCCCAGCTCAGGTACTACAGTGGGAGACTAATGGAAGCATCAAAGTCCTATGTGCCTGAAATCTTGGAAAAAGAAGAAAAATTCAGATGAAAAGCCTTCAGGAAATGAAAAGGTATCAAAAGTAAGCATCATTTTTTAAAATAGATTTTATTTATTTATTTTTAGAGAGAGGGGAAGGGAGGGAGAAAGACAGGGAGAGAAACATCAGTGTGTGGTTGCCTCTTGTGTGCCCCTCACTGGGGACCTGGCCTGCAACCCAGGCATGTGCCCTGACTGGGAATCAAACCAGCAACCCTTTGGTTCTCAGGCCAGCACTCAATCCACTGAGCTACACCAGCCAGGGCAGCATCATTTTTAAAGTGTGCCTCATGTTTATCCAGTGCCAGAAGGTAGATAAAACTCTTTTTCTTTCTCTAGAATATTTCTAAAATCTAGCACATACATCAGGGTTCTCCAAAGAAACAGAATCAATAGGATGGTATATATCGAGAAGGAGAGAATAGGTAGGTAAATAGATAGGTAGACAGGCAGATAGAAGGAATTGGCTCACAGGAGTACAGAAGCTGACAAATTCCAAGACATGCAGGGTGAGTCAGCAAGTCAGAGAAAGACCCAAGAGAGCCACAGTGTATTTCCAGTCGAAAGGTCAGCAGGCTACAGAGGAGCCAATATTTTAGGCCAAGTCTAAAGGCAGGAAAAGCTGATGTCCCAGCTCAGAAGCAGTCAGTCAGGAAGAACTATCTCATATTCAGAGGACAGTCAACCTTTTCATTTTATTCAAGCTTCAATTGATCGGATGAAGCCTACCCACATTAGGGAGGGCAATCTGCTTTACTCGGTCTACCAATTTAAATGTTAATCTCAGCCAAAAACACCCTCACGAAATCACCCAGCATAATGTTTAAACAAATATCTAGGCACCCATGGCCCATCGGGTTGACACATAAAATTAACCATCATACTAAATTAGTAATACAGTTCAGTCACATCTTTCATTCAGCATTTACAGGCCCTGTTCTAAAGAATAGAACAAAAAGACAAATCAGAAAAACATGGTGAGTCATCTAATGTAACTGTAGTTTAAAGTGTATGAGGAGAAACAAAACCCACTTGTATGATGGCAATGCTAAAGGAAACCCAGAGCTTCCCAATCTCCCCCATAGCACTTTCTAAGAACTGCCCTGGGCCCAGAATCCTTTTGAAATTGTTTCAGTTCAACTACTAAACATTTCCTAGAAGAAATTTACTTTCCATTCTGCTAACTCCCCATCTCCTAGAGTTTCTGTCCTTCTCAGGGCTTCAATATGCCCAATTACCCCTGTTAGGTTATAGATTGAAAAGGTTTCTGAAGGGGAATCAGCATCTAATCAGCATTTACAGCATATTTCATGAAACATATTTCAAGTCCAAACAAGGAATTTCAAATCCACGGAACAAATATCTATCATCACCCACCATGAGTGAACAAATGAATGGCATTGAACATTTACTGGAATCCCTGTGTGGACACATGGAAAAGTCTTCCATTTAATAACTATTTAGTGGGTACTTATAATGCATGTAGTACGTAGTCAGGTACTACAGCGCAGGACTAGTAGAAGTATCAAAATCCTACGTGCCTGAAATCATGGGCAAGGGAGAAGAGTGCAGAAGAGTGCTTCAGGAAATGAAAAGGCAAATAACTTGCCAGGTGGTCTAAAATTCCGGGAAAAAAACACAGTTTCTATCCTTAAGTTGCTTTCAGAGGAGCGTGACAAGTTAAATACGTGCTCAGATAAAGAACAAGGCATAAGGACAATACAACAGGCACTGTTAGCTAGGGCGTGGCCACGGCCACCACCACCTGCTTCTAGAGTTGCTTCTTCTGCAGGCTAGGTAAGAGTGAATCTTTACTACTCAGTCCAACTAATTTTTCAGTGGGAACTAACAACAAAAATAAGAAAAGAAAAAATGCTAAAGAATTAAAAAAAAAATAAAAACAGAAATTTTCCGCCAGGGGAAAACTGAAGCCTAACCAGAGAAGTCTTACTGATACCATGTGCCTAAGTCTGAACGTTCTTGGATAACAGGTCCAGGTGCTCAGGGTCCTAACCCGCTCCCCAGGGGCTCCATCTTCCCAAGGCCTTCATCACGTCCACCCTTTGCCAAAATAAATAAATAAATAATGAAAACAGCTTCCGTTCCCATTTTTAAATTGCTTAACTTATATAATGCCAATGGTAGTACAGATAATTCTAACAAGCTTTGAGGAAACAATTTGGCAATATTTAATAAGAGCCCAAGTAAGTCCTTTGACTGAATTGTCTATTCACTTTCAGAAATATAGCCCAGGGAAATAACTAGAAGTGCAAAACAAACCTAATGCAAAAAAGATATTCACCATAGTAATATTTAAAAGAGACACGACTAGAAATAACCCAGATGCCTAACAATAGAGAAATCACTAAATTATGAATCATCCATTAACATAATGTTAGCCATTTTTTTAAGATGATAAAAACATATTTTACTTAGTACTATTGCAGTAAGGGAGAGAAGCTTCAGTAAAACCAAGCTCAACTCCCAATACAGAAAGACAGCTGGGGATTAACAGCAATCAAGCAGCTTAAGGGGGTCAGTGGATGGAAAATCACCAGAAGTAGACAGCAAGTTTGGGGATTCTTGCTAAACTGCTCTGACAGGATTCTTGTTATAGGCAGATCAAGGATTTAGACATCAAGATAGGGGACTAGGAATTTGATCAGATATTAAGAATGGGGATTCTACCTAAACTGATTTAGTAGGATTCTTGCTGAAACTGAACTCTACAGGCCAAGAATGGGGCCCAGGGACCAGGCCTAGCAGAAAAGAGGGCTCGGAGAAACCTGTCTGAAGTTTGGTAAAGGGTTAAATCTTTGTCACAACAACAGAAACAGGCAGAGGAAACCGGCGGTTACTTTTGGAAAACCAAATATTACACTCGAAGCTACCACGCTGATCTGCACCACAAGGCGCACACTTCTCCAAGTTCCAGCAGCAGAACTGGCCGAATCTGCCAACTCCGGCCACGTCTTTAATTGGAGATTGTGTCCACATTCTATCCAGTGATTGTTCTGAAGCCCTTAGCACCTGACGCTGAGCCAAGGGAACGGGTACAGTAACTGCTATTCATGGCGTATGTTAGTCATTTTTAAAGGTTTTTTTAAAAGCTTAATCATATGAGAAAATTCATAAGTGAAAAAAATCAGTATACAAAGTTATATACATAGTATGATCTCAATAAGTACAAAAATGGTAAAAGAAAAAAGTCTATATATGCCTTTAACTCCAGGTATGTGTGATGAGAAGAATCTTTTCCTCTGCTTGACAAGATGTCTGCAATAAGCATGTATTGTTTTAACACTCAGCAAAAAAAAATTTTCTTAAATATATGTCCTCTTGTGGACCTCATATTAGTAGAGTACCTGACGCATACTGGGCACATAATAAACATGTGCTGAGTTCATTCACTAATGGGAGCAGCGAGCTCCTATTTTTTTTTTTGTCTGAGGAACATGAAGCGGGGGGAGTTAACTGCACTTGGAGTGAGGAGGCCTAGATCTCAGAGACTGGGAGAGATCACAGCCCTTCCTCATCCACAGAATGGAGGGAGCACCTGCCTACCCGCCCTCAGGAGACTCTGGTGGGAAGCAAATGAGACAATGCCTGTGAAGTTATTTTGTAAATTGAAAAATTCTACACAGCATCTAAAGACAAACACTAAGGAACTACTGTTGTTTTCGCCCTTCTCGGTTTATTGCAGAACAAGAACGATATAAACCGGAAGCCCACGGGAAAATCACCCCTTTCCCAGAACAGTTTACAAAATCCCCCACTTCTCCAGGTGCGCAAGAGTGGGTGCCTCCTGGAGCAGTATCTTAAAGAACTCAAATTGTTATAGAGTTACAGTGTCACAGTATTTAAAACATACAGTAAAGACCTTCCCCCACGTACAGCTGGAGTCTCTTACAAGAGGCACTAAGAATTTTCAGGTCTGTTATTACACTGGCTTCCTAAGTAATATTTCTACCTTGTTTCTCCTTTCCAGCCATTTCTGTGCTTTATCATCAAAATACTCTTCCTGTATCATAGAATCACAGACTCCATAGCTAGAGAAATACTCTTCAGTCACATGGTCCAAACTCCTTAGAGCTAAGGAATCTAAAGCACCTAAAGCCCAGTCATGTTAAAAATAAGTGACTGAATCAAGGTCAGAATACTGATGTCATTTCCCTCCTCAAAAACTTCTTCCAGAAAACAAACAAACAAACAAAAAAACCCCAAAAAACCTTCAGATAAATTCCACTCCTTAGTATGACTTTCAAAGCCCTTCACAACCTGGCTCCAACCTACCAATTGAATCTCCTCTCACTCTAGTCTCCCCGACAAACCCTTGGTTCTAGTCCAGCTGGTTTCTTCTCCATCTGCTGAACTTCAGCTTCTTGGCATCATCTCGGATGTTCTCCTGGAGGGCCCCTCACCTTCCTCGCCAAACTTTGCACATTTGCAAGGCTTACTAACTGTTCAGAAAGCCTCCCCTGGCCAGCTTGGCCCCGAGGGCAGCTCTCCTACCTCTGGGCGCCCAAAGCTCTCACTGTCCATTACACTTGTGTATATCCTTTGCAGTCCTGACATAGTGATTTGTATGTTTACCTGTCTTATTACCTCCCCCCACCTAGATTATAAATGACCTCCTTAACGGTGAGGGATTGTCTTTTATGTTTCTCCACATTCCCCAGCTGCACCCATCCACGACGGTATGGGATGTAAGTTGCTGTTCTAAGTTATTTCATTTGATCCTCATGATATTCTCACAAATGAGAAAGCAGAGGCTCACACAACTAAAAAAGTGGCAGAGATCCATGATGGGAATCCAGTTCCCTCAGCCTCCAAAAGCCTTAGCCATAAACCATGCTGCCTCTAACCCGGCCAGCACCTCATGTGGGGCAGGTGTGCCGGAACTGCTCACTGGTGTCCCAGCCGTTACCAGGGTGAGGTGCAGAGCTAAGGTACACATGACAAGGAAGCAGAAGCAAGCTTCATACTCCCCTCTTCTGAGGCCCCAACTGGGTTCCCCTGAGTCCCTGGGAAGTCTCCTTGGATTCCTGGCATTAACCCCTCACCCTGTGCCAACTTAGGCAGCAACCCCACTCTGTCCCACAGGTAGCTTATCTGGGAGCCCTGACCAAATGGGTTAGACACCAGGGAATGAAAGGCCAAACTCCTCTGAAGCTGAGCCAGAAAAGTGATTCTTAAGAAACTAAATGGCTCACTGGAAGGGAGCTCCTCCCTATGGCCACCGGGGATCAGCTCCTGTGTGTTCCTCTCCGGGCTTGTCAGGCAACTTTGGGACTGCAGAGACAAGGCCCTTGCCAACGAGCCCTGTCTCACCGAGCTCGGGTGGCAGCACACCCCAGGTCAGCAGGAGGGCCCGTGTCTGTCCTGCTCACCTGGCCCAGGGCCACCTCTTCCGAACGCTCGCATGGAAGCAGGCTTTCCAGCTCTGGTGGTAACAGCTACCCTTGATTGAGTGCCTCCTGTGTGCCAAGCACTGTACCAGTGCTTTAAATGTTTGTCTCAATTAATCCTTGTTACTATTCTGTGGACTTCATGGACAGTGTCCTAGTGCCATAGGTAAGGACACAGGCTCTGGGGTCAGACTGTCCAAGTTCAGAATCCCAGCTCCACCACTTGCGAGTATATTAGCTTGAACCTGCTACTTAACTTCTCTGTGCCTCAATTTCCTCATCTGAAAAATGACCACTACACTACACTTAATTCCTAGAAATGGTATGAGGATTAACTGAATTAATAAATGTGAAATGTTCAACATATGTTAGCTAAACTATTATGTGGGCATTATCTCTATTTTACAGATGTAGCAACTGAATCTTAGAGAGCTTAAGTCACTTGCCAAAGTCACACAATTAATAAAGGACAAAGAGTGGATTTAAATCCAGCTCTGGACACCTGACACATTCCATCGCTTGAAGCATCACTCTGCTTTCTATCTTTCTTTATCTCCATCTCTATCTCTATCTCTATCTTTCTTTATCTCCATCTCTATCTCTACCTCTATCTCTATTTATCTCTATCTTTCTCTATCTCTACCTCTATCTCCACCTCTACCTCTACCTCTACCTCTATCTCTACCTCTATCTCTACCGCAACTTCTAGCTCCACCTCTATCTCCACCTCTCTATTTCTATCTCCATCTCCAGTACTCAGGCAGCAGCTGGACTGCTGAAAGAACTACAATAAGACTCAGGGTAAAATAAAGTTCCCAGGCTCATCCTGGAGAAGCAGAAATCTACAGAGCCCAGAGCCAACTCTGAGAATGTAGGGGTCTGGAAAAGTTTCACTCACCCTACCTACAGTAATTTTACACAAGTGACATCAGGCTAAAGTTAATATCAAAGGCAGTATTGAAAAAGAAAAGTCACAGAAGGGCATCACAAAGCCTTAGCAGAGCGGGTTTTCAACCGAGAGGGCAGGTCCCACCCGAGTATGGTAGAGGGATGCTAGGTTAGTGCGGAAGCCTCAGAAAAATGTTTGGCACCAGTTAGTCTGAGCATTTTTTTGCATCTTTCCCTCTATCTGACCCTTAGCTATTGCCGAAACTCCTGTCTGGTGTGAAGTGTACTTCCCTAGAGACAATTCCACAAGGCCTCAAATTACCCTGCCTTCGCATGGCTAACTTTCTTAAGAGTAGCTAACAAATCCTGCTTCCAGACCCCAAGCAACATGCACTTGTTCTCCATCTCTGGGAATGCTTGAGGGCGTGCTCTCCGTGAGGGGCTGAGCCACCAGCTGAGGGACTATGGGAGTTGCCTTCCCCACCACATCACCTATCACAGCATTTCCTAAGGAGCCCAGTTTCCTGCTTCCTGCTCACTGTGCTCCTGAAAAGGAGGGTCAGAAAGCGCACAGGGCTGGACTCCTGCCCTACTCTCCTTGGTCGGCCAGTCGGCATCTGACCTCGCCTGTCTGGTTCTGAGAGTCCCCAAAGGGTTACCACTGAGACAAGAGTTGGGTGCAGAGGGAATTAGACCCAGAAAGCCTTGCTCGAGAATTGTATTTATCTTTGAAAATCAGCACCTGGAACTTGGTAGGTAGGTGACAGTATCAGTGAAATTAAATTGTTTTTAAAAGGCAGAATGCCTAAATATTGGTTAGAAACAAGCCATAAGTCTGCCCTGTTTCCTGCTTGTCAGCTTGTCTCTAATCTTCCCAGAACAGGCTGCTGCCTAGGCCGCAGCAGCTCCAGAATCCCCTGGGTCCTGCTCACAAAGGGTGGAAATGGCTAAATACTCCACGTCTAGTTCCAGATCACGTCTAGTTCCAGAGAACTGAGCTCATCCCACTTCACCCTCCACCTCCCCACACCCTGGTACATTACACACCGGAGAACAAAACAAGGTGAATTTCACACCCGATTAAGGAAATTTCTATCACCTTTCTAATCACCCCTCTGACAACACAAGTTACCAGTACATTGCACAAAAAGCAGAAACATAAAGACAGCAAACCCAGCTCCTGAATTGCTTCCTCTCAGCAGCAACTGCCGTTGACCCCACACTCGGACCTGCACCCACACACCCAGGCACGTGTAACGCACTCATGCACCTTCATAGCACCCACTCTAAACTCTTAAGCCGTACAAGAGATGAAGACACCACACGGGTTCACCTATGTGTTACGCGGGCCCCAGACCATATTTAGAACCCCTCCTCGCCCTTCACCACGCACGCATGCTAGGAGCATGCGCACGCGCCCCTGTGCGCCTGTGTGTTGTGTCAGGTTTTATGGGGAAAGAGGAAAACATGAAGCAGAGACCCCGATATCTATGGAAACAATTTCCTGCTATTTGTTTCAGGGAACCACAGGCAGGAAACAGCCCGGAAAGTTATCAAAACAATGACAGCCTACTCCGGAAATTGAGTGTGATGCTCAGGGGAGGTTGTGGAGGAGGCAAAGGAACAGGAAGTCATGTGACACCAAAATACGAGAAGCCTGGGCAGGGCAGGGAGCCTACGAAGCGGGCCCTCGTTCCCCAGGGCCGAGGGGCCTCCGACTGCGAGACTCTCCCCCCACACACACAGTAGGCATCTCCAGGCCACTGAAACACGGCTGTGCAAGAGGAGACACAAAGAGAACTCACAACCTGCTCGTTTGGAGGAAGGAAGGAAGGCACAAGAGACTAAAAAAAAAAAAAAAGCAGCACACAGGGCTCTGCCACACCTGCCCCTGCCTCCGCCTCCCTGCTGCTAATCATAGAATGAGAACTTGAGAGCAAAACAGAACACGACATACTATTTCACCCCAATCCAACAATTTGCCCATAAGAAAACTCAAGTCCGGAGTGGGCGAGTGACTTTCTCATGGTAACAGCGGAAACCAGTGGCTTAGTTGACACAGAACCAGATCCCCTCACCCCCAGCCCAGGGCCCTCACCCACGTCTGGATCTCCCAGAGACCACAGTGTGTGAACAAACCTCCAAAATGAACTGTATAAAACTCCCCATTGTCCTTACTCTGGAGAGGGGGTGTAACGGGACCAGCCCTTCAGACTTGCCGGTAAATGAAAGATTCCTCCGCCCGCACAGCAGACCACCGCTGTGGGTGACGGGATTCCCACTACAATTCCCAGGCTGCAACCCCCGTCCCCACTGCTGCTCTCAGTTTGTCCCCACTCTGAAACAGCTATTTCCCTCTAAACACAAACACTAAGGAACTACTGTTATCTGTAGTGACGCAGCTGAACTTCATGGAAAGCTCCATCTCCACCTGAGGGTGTGGCTGGGCCTACAAGGAACCACAGAGCAACCCCAGGTAAGGCACCCAGGGGACAGGCAGAGAAGTGAAACCCGCCCCTAGGGAGGAGTGGGCAGGAAGAGGATATAAGAGGAAAGAAGCAAAGGACGAATGAAAGGACAACGTGCATAAAAGATACTGACTTAAAACGCCTTCTCTAGCAATAAACGTCAGCGTGATTTCATCCGTTCTCAGAACGAAAGGCACCCCTCCAATAGGCCAGAGAAAGGAAGAAAGCAGAGACCACACTGTCAATTTCACAGAGGGACAAGACCCAAACTGTGGGCCACTACAGAAGCCAAGATTCCATTGCCCTCCAGAACCCAGACCACCAGCCCTAACTCAGGAAGATGCAAATATCAGTGTTTGAGAAATTTCACTTTCAGTTGGTCCTAGGTGACACCTACAGATCTCAGTACGTAACAAACATCCCAGAGCAGTCAGCCTTACCTTCTCCCCACTGGACAGCTCGCGGTTAAAGGCACATGTGATAAAGTCCTCCAGGCAACCTGGCTTCAAATTCTGACTCTAGCACAGGAGCAGCAAGGGCCGGGGCTCACGCCTATACCTTAATCCCGTCATCCGTAAAATGGGGCTGATAGAAGCACCCACCTCACGTGTTGTTGTGAGCATCAAATGAGGTAATCTAGTTAAAGTGTTTGCCCCACTGCCTGGCAGGTGGTAAGCATACAATACTTGTGGGCTATCAGTTGTTCTATTAGCACACAATTAGTTGTCCTAGTTGTCAGTTGTACCATAATTAGTAAGCATACCATATTTGTTGGCTATTAGTACCTTTTTTAAGATTTTATTTATTTACTAATTTATTTTTAGAGAGGGGAAGGGAGGGAGAAAGAGAGGGAGAGAAACATCAATGTGTGGTTGCCTCTTGAGCACCCCCCACCGGGGACCCAGCCTTTAACCCAGGCATGTGCCCTGACTAGGAATCAAACCAGTGACCCGTTGGTTCACAGGCCAGCGCCCAATCCACTGAGCCACATCAGCCAGGGCTTACATGCAATATGTTATACAACTCCTTACTCCCAAGAGATTGACACATAAAGCAATTTTTAAGCTATTGGGTGCCCTCCCAGGAAATTTCCTGACCTAGTAACCTAGCTATGAACTTAATCCTTCTAAATTACTTCTTCCCCTTTGCCTTCCTCGTTCACCCCTACCCCACACCGTGTTCTCAACAAAACTTTACATTTACATTGTGCTTTTATGTTTCATAATGAATGTTAAAGTGTTTTGTAGTATGTGTTTTGGTTGCCCGCTCTTCTCCATTATCTTTCTCCAGAAGTCTTCCTTTCTTTCTCCCCTTTCCATCTCTCCCCCTGTGGATTCACTGCCTCCATTCTCCAAAAGACTTACCAGTAGATAATATGTGATCTGCCCCCAGGCTAAGAACACCAATCTGGCCAAAACCCTGAGAAGCCGCTCTGATCAGCAGAGGAAAGACAGGTGAGGAGTAAAACGCAGCCTGCACCTTGTAACAAGAGGAGACCACGCCAAGCAGAGCGCACAGGCCAGGCGCTGGGCTCGCGGCCTCTTCCCCATCTTGGCCCCCACCACTCCCTCACTCCAGCTCAGCCTCCTTCTAGAGCAGGGCTGTCAAACTCATTTTCACCGGGGGCCACATCAGCCTCATGGTTGCCTTCAAAGGGCCAGATGTGATTTTAGGACTATATAAATGTAACTACTCCTTAACTAGGGGCAAGGAGCTCAGTGCTGCTGCCTTGTAGAAACAAGGTGCCGAGCCAGATAAAACAAGGTGGAGGGCCGGATTGGCCCTCGGGCCTTGTGTTTGCCACCTGTGTTCTAGAGCTTCTTTCCACTGCCCATAAGTACTTACACCTGGCTCGACCACAGGCATCTTATCTAAACTCCCAAAACTGAGCTTAGCATCTGGTGGTGGATCCTCAGGCCTTTGAAGGGATGAAGCAGGCTCCAGTGAGAAAGAGGAAAGAAAATGCACAGCCAGGGCATTCGAGCTATAGGGCTTGAGTTTATCTAGTCAAATCTCCTCATTCTGCAGCAGGTAAGGCTAAGGTCTATTGAACAAATCTACTAATTCAAGGTCAGAGCTTAGTCACCAGGACCCAGGTCCCCTGGCCCACAACACTGCTTTTTTCTACTAATAGGCATAGAAGACTCCCAAGCTAAACAGGATTCCCACAACTTTCCCCGTTCCCTGGACACAGCTCAGAACCCCCTACCCCAACCCACAAGCCTGCAGATTCCAAGGTGACCTGGAAGGAACAGAACAGGAAGTTGTTAGCTTTGGCACCAGTTCAGGGTGGAACTCTTGGGGCCAAACACAGGGCCTTTGACTACAGGAAAGAATAGGTCCATTGTCTTGGTGGGTGGAACCCAACCATGGCAGGAGCAAGGAAACCAGTTTTGTGCTTGGAGATCAAGACGTGGCGCTAAAATATCAGGGTGGTGAGAGGGAAGGGAGAAAGGAACATACTTTAAGAAAATAGAGGCATTTACAACCATTCTTACGCCTAGGATTTGTTTGTTGTTTTGCTGTGTTTCCCTCACACAGCGCCTCTGAGTGCCCCAGGATCTAGCAGGGCCAGGAAAAGGTGTGCCTCCCTAGAGGGTGGAGCAAACAGGAGACTTGATGGCTCCACTCCGAAACTGTCAGTAGAAAAAGGAGCCACTGTTCCGTTCCCTAACTGGTGAAAGAAAAAACAGAAAAACTCAGCTACACATCCACCTCTCAACAAGGGAAACAAACCCTCCTACAAAATACAGGGGATTGTGTTTGGGGACTGGGACCCTGCCCACCTCAATACTGTAAGAAACAGGGAGGGGAAATGCAGAAAAGCCTGGGCCTTCAACAACAAATATTTCACTAGCACGTTCTCCCCAGCCTTGAAGTTTAAAGTTGATTTCCAAATTGCCGTAAAGTCTTCGTTTGCCCCATAAAAGATCTCTAACCATATTCCTTGATTCCTAGAGACTCTTTCCTTTGGGTTTGATCCACTCAAGTAACAGACCATTTTAAATGAAGGACAGAATCTGACACTTACCCTCAGGACAAAGCCTGTCGTTTCTCCCTTCCTTCCTTTGCACAAGCTTTCCTACCTGTCACATCCTTCCTTTCTCTTGCCTGTGCCCTTGGCAAACAAATGGCATGCTTCCCAGAGATCTTGAAGGCATTTCCACAGGCAACAAAGTGGTTCCTTCATCTGTGCTCCCACAGTACACTGAACATAACTCTGCTTACACCACCACGATGTAATGATGTGTGATTTTTAATTTTTAAAAATTGAGATACAATGCCTTGGCCAGGTGGCTCAGTTGATTGGAGCATCATCCTGTACACCAGAAGGCTGTGGGTTAAATCCCCAGTCAAGGCACATAACTAGGTTGCGGGTTTGATCCCCCCCAGCCAGGGCACATACTGGAGGCACATCGATATTTCTCTTTCTCTCTCTCTCTCTCTCTCTCTCTCTCTCTCTCAAAAAACCTACAGACATCCCTGGCTGATGTGGCTCAGTGGATTGAACACCAGCCTGTGAACCAAGTTCTTGCTGGTTCAACTCCCAGTCTAGGGCACATGCCTGGGTTGCAGGCCAGTTCCCCAGTAGGGGGCACACTAGAGGCAACCACATATCAATGTTTCTCTCCTCTTTCTCCCTCCCTTCCTCTCTCTAAAAATAGATAAACAGAATCTTTTTTAAAATTAAAAAATAAGAAATCTATAAACATATCCTCAGGTGAGGATTTTTTTAATTGAGATAAAATATAAAAAAGACAACAACTATCACCAGATTCCATTTCCCACCCATAATCTAGACTTAATCATTGTTTAACATTTGAGCACATTTCCTGCAGTCTCTTTTTCTCGGTGACAGGCTATACTCCTGGAATGCTCCCGTTTCTTATAGATCTGGAGGTCAGAAGTCCAAAATGGGGTCTCACTGGGCCAAAATCGAGGTATCGGCAGGACAGCACTCCTTCTGGATGTTCAGGGAAAATCCCACTTCCTTACCCGATCAAGTTTCTAGGGGCTGCCCACATTCCTCGGTTCACAGCCCCTTCCATCTTCAAAGCCAGCATCGGCAGCTGGCGTCCTTCTTAGGCTGAACCATTCTGACCCTGACTCTCCTGCCTCCACCCTTATGATTACATTGAGCCCACCTGGGTAACCTGGAACACTCTTACCATCTCAAAACCCTATAACTTCATCATATCTGCAAGGTCCCTTTTGCCACATAAAGTAACATTCACAGGTTTCAGGGATTAGGATGTGGGCATTCTGGGGAAGCCATTATCTGCTCTACCCCAGGTACCTTTTTTAAACTTCACCCACAACAAAAATTTATTATGCCTTCTCTCTCACATTCTTCTGATACAGAGGCAAAAGCACAAGCTTTGAGTGAAACACACAAGCTCTGTCATTAGCTGGTTAGATGACCCTGGACCAGTCACTTAACCTCCTTTAGACTCTTTTTTCCGACCTGTAACAAGGATAACTCTTACTGCATGAGTAAATGACAGTAAAAGAGTAAGTTAAGATATATAAGGCACTAAACACAGTGCCTGGTAAACGATGAGCCTGCAGTAAATAGACCTTTCAAACCTTCCTTTTGCCATCCCATTTTCTCTCAGCCTTGCCCATGTCTCCATCTCCTTTCTCTTCAGTGACTTCGTCTAACCAGTTAGCAAAGAAGGCATACTACCCATCTCCTGTGATTCTGCCTGAGTGCTTCTTGGGATGGAGTCTCATACATACTCAAGGAGCCCACTATACAAGATCCATGCAGAAAGTATCCAGCCACATACTGTGAAAGGTAGAGACATTTATTGAAGAAGATACAAGATACAAGAAACATCGTACATAGGACAATGACACTTCAGTCCCCTTAAAAGTAGGCACCTTGGGACCTCACACAGTTCTCCCCATCACCATCAGCTGCCCCATAGTGTTTTCCTGAATCTCATCAATGTTCTGAAATCTCTTTTCTTTCAAAGGTGATTTTAATTTTGGGAAAAGCCAGAAGACACAGGGTGCCAAATCTGGGCTATAGAGGGCCTGAGTCACCTGAGTGATTTGAGGTTTCACCAAAAAACTCTGCATGAGATGTGATGCATGAGCCTGTGCATTGTGATGAAGCTGTCAATCACAGTGGCCCATGGCTGTGGCCTCCTGAATAATCTGAATAGTTTCTGCGGAGGAATGCTCAGGATTAACATAATATCTGACGCAGATTCATTGCTCTACTCACTCAGTCATTGTGAGTGCAATGGCCACACAGTACACATACTCACTCAACGGCATCTACCTCCCCCACTGACTAGTGCAGTGAAGTCGTCTTTGTTCACGCTGCACATTCCAGTCCACTCTCCTTGGCTGCCAGGTTACATGGATGTGGTGCAAAACATTCTCGTTATATTAACAAGGGTTGGACTTCTTCTAGGGGCATCTGTCGAGGACAGACCTTGTATATATTTGCAGAGGTCAAAGTCTTTTTACATTCATATAAATTTTATAGTTTCTTGTAACTTATACATGCCAGCCCCAGTTCTGCCCTGTTAACTTATACATTCACGTTCTTCATCCTTCTTCATCCTTCCTCTTTACACCTTATAAATAAGGACAGTATGGAGACAAAAGTAATGCCTGGGGCATATTAGGGAATTCCTTTAGCAAGAATGCTATTTGTAAGCCATCTCCTGAAGCCTGTTTCTCAGGCTGACTTTCAGCAAAATCTTCCCCAGACCGACAGGGGAAATAACTGTTGCAGAAGCTGTATGCCCTCTGGGTATTTCTGCTCTTAAGACATTTTCCAGAATGTTGTTCATGAGTTACTACCCAACGCTTCCACTCCTGCATGTTAAGCCTTCCTCTATCATTTTCATCTCCAGCTGGCCTGCCAGGACCCTGGCTAGAAAATGCCTTTCTACCCTAGATGACCAGGGTGGAACCTTTGTCTAGTCCCATGATTATAATAGCTCACACTTACTCTGCACTGACTATTTGCCAGGTACTATCCTAAGGGTTTTATATGTAACTACAGCCTTCACCAAAAAAAAAAAAAAAAAAAAAAAAAAAAGCCATGAGTGTTATCATCCCATTTTAACACATTAAAAAAAACTGAGAGAAGTAATTTACCCAACATTGCACAACTCCATAATTTAACCTCATCTCCCACACAAATAAATATTAGTGATTTAATCTGGGCAGAGGACACTCTAAAATTTCTGAGGTCTCCTGAATGAAATTCACCTTCCAGAATGACCTTTGCCCCCTCCATTTTCAGGATCTATGAACAATCAGTGTTTTGTCTTCTGTCTTATCCTCACTTGTGCACCTGTTCCCTCACACCACACTCACAATTGCACATCCTGACATAACAGGTTTTTTGAACCTTATAATTGCTTTTATGGGCCTGAATATATTTGTGAATAAACAGGGTCCGTTCCAGGTCCCCATGAAAAGTCCTTTTCACTAAATTGTCAACTATTTGCATAGCCATGCTTTGGCCATAAAAGAAGTGTGCTAGGGAAAGAAAGCCTCATGAGAAGGAAGCAGGAGGAGGGAGCATCCCTGGAATGGTCACAAAGGGGAGGAGATTTCAAATCAGAAACAGTCATAAAACACACCCAGAGTTTGTGGCCTTTGAACAATAGCAGCCCCACCTGTCTCTTTCCATGCATGTTGACATTTGACTTCCTTCTCAGCCTGCCCCTCCTGCCCTGTGATCTTAAACCAGTACTAGATGCCGAGGACCTAGGGCCAAACCACTGAACCTCAGCACTATACTGTGTGAGTGGAGGTACCAGAAAAGGGAGTAAAGTGTTCAACTCCTAAGTGACCTGACTCACCCATGTACGTACCACCCGGGCAGGGAAAGGTTTAAGGGTTTTACTCAGGAGTCATACTTCCTCAAAGCCATGACTAAAAGCAAAGGGGTGGGTGTGGGAGGCATCACAGCTTTTTTTCCTTTAGAAACCCATTGTCCCCTCATTCTCCCTCTATTGGGTTACATTCCTCTGTCCACAGATCACTTGTTTACTGAGTTGGGTTCCAGGAAAAAAATCTCAGTTGAATTCCTTAAAGTCCCAACCACTAAATTCAAGAGTGTCTAATTATGATCAAACACAAATACCTTTTAAAGCCTCTGCAGGAAATTTTGACAAGAGCCTTTGCGCCACCCACAATCCCTTTGCGGACCACTGGGCCACAAACAAGAGGAGGGAGAACATCTGCATGCGGGGACCTGTGCGTCTGCCCCTCATCTAATGCTCACAGTGACCCTTGAAGTAAGTACTATTATCTCTATTTTGCAAGTGAGAAACTGAAACTCCAAGAAGTCAATTAACTTGTCCCTTATCCAAGAACTGGTAAAAAATGGAACAAGGATTAAGACTCACATATTTTTTAATCTAAAGCTCATGTTTTCACTCCACACCATCCTATCTACCAGATTTCAAAGATAGGACAGATGACTGCTTCTAACAGAAATCCTCATAAGAGGCTTCAATGAAGAGTCAGAACCTAAAGTGGGCCTTAGAATGAAGAATAATAATTCAAGAGGCTGAGCAGGAAGGCAAGGGTATTATAGAAAGAAGGATCCCTGGCTAGCGTAGCTCAGTGGATTGAGTGCCAGCCTGTGAACCAAAGGGTCACAGGTCTGATCCCAGTCGGGGCACATGCCTGGGTTGCTGACCAGGTCCCCAGTGGGGGGCACACAAGAGGCAACCACACATTGATGTTTCTCTCCCTCTCTTTCTCCCTCCCTTCCCCTCTCTCTAAAAATAAATAAATAGAATCCAAAATAAGGAAGAAGGAAGGAAAAGAATTAGAATAAACTCATACATGAGAAAGTACAATGCAGTTCAGTTCACATAGACTAAGAGAGCAGACTGGAGCCCTGCTTCGGCTTTAAATGGCAGCCCGAGAAATTCGAACTTTCTCCTAGAAGTGATAGGAGTAACTGAAACCCTTTGAGAAAGTCAGAAATATGACAAAATAGCATTTTCAAGAAGATTACTCTGACAATACTAGGCAAGATGACTTAGGAAAGTGGTTCTAACTCTGGCAACTCTTTAATTCTCAGGAAGTTCTCTTTTTCTTTTTTTAAGTTTTCATTTTAACGTAGTTTCAGACATTCAAAAATGTTTCACAAACAGTCAAAGTGTCCATGTCCCCTTCATTCAACTTCCCCAAATGTTAATGCTGTAGATAAGGACAATACAATGATCAAAGTCAATAAATTATCAGCAGTATAATATCAGGAGCTAACCTATGCATCATTCAAATTCCATCAACCTTCCCACTAAGGCCTTTCTTCCAGACAAGGATCCAGTCTAGGCTCACACACTGCATTTAGTTGTCTCGTCTTCTCAGTGTCCTTTAATCTGGGCCAGTTCCTCAGGATTTCTTTTTCCTTCATGACCTTAACATCTCTTTAAAACATTGGTCAGTTATGTAGAATGACCCTCGGGCTGGACTTATTTCATATTTCCTCATGATTAAACTTAGGTAAGGCGCTTTCGGCAAGAATACCACGGAAGGGATGCTGCGGTTTCTCGGCCCATCGTTATCAGGAGGCCCGTGACACCAACATCTCTCACGATTGGCACTGTTAACCTTGAACATTTGCCTCGGGCTTCTCCACTTCAAATGACTCGTTTACCTGGAAGCTTTTTTAAATTACCAATGCCTGGGCCACATTATGGGCCAATCAAATCAGGCTCTCTGGAGGTAAGGCACAGGCATTGGTGGGTTTTTAATGCCCTGCAGGTGATTCTAACCGGCATCCAAGGTTGGAAACCAACAGCTCAGACAGTAAGATTAAAATCCTGGAAATATAAGTGGAATCCCTTCTTTGAGCCTCTCTTCAAAAAAATAAAATAAACAGTTTGGGGCACAGATAAAATACATCTGGACTTTGGCATGAACCCATGGTAGGGAAGAGGAAAGGCCAAAAATTCCCTGACTGAGAAAGTGATGAGTGAATAGACTGCTGTCCAATAAAAAGCGAAGGCAGGGCACTAATTAAAGTGTCTAGCCTTCCTGGCCCACGTCAGCTCCAGGCCGCAGAGAAACCTTTGCTGCGGTGAAAGCACACACCATAAGGTTTTACTGACGCGAGCCTGACATGAGCTCCTAATTGCCACCGAGGGAGGGAATTATGGATCATGTGACAAAATGTACAACTGCACACGCAAAGATGAACACTTCTGGGTGCAGCTGAATGAATAATTCACAGAATCTAGGTCAAAGGGATGTGATCCCCTTAAACAACCTTTCCCTCCCCACTTATCTTTTCCTCCTTAATCTCTTCTGAAATAAGAGAGCAAGGACCTTGCTGTAAATTTTATGAAATAGGAAAGTGAACACATCTCCGGCCCCCAGGCTGAAGCAATGGTAATGTGGTCAACCTCCTTGGTGTTATTAACTTGTGGTTTCCATAGATTTCATCAACCCCTCCCTTGGAGGGGCCATCTGGTAATGTGCACACCAATTTAACCAAAATGTGGAGGCAGGAAGGAGCCTGAAGAAAATAGGCCCTAAAGTATTCACCAACTACCAGGATCTGGAGCTGCTGGTGCGGGAAGAGCTGCTACTAGGTAATAAGTGACAAAAGAGAAGGCAGCTCTAACACTCGGGGAGTACTGAAACAGAATTAACTCACCCTGGCCCGGTGCCTCAGTTGGTTGGAGCATCGTCCCCTACACCAAAAGGTTACAGGGTTCGATTCCTAGTCAGGGCACATGCAAAAGGTTGCCAGTTCAATCCCTGGTAAGGGCATGCACAGGAGGCAACCAATCGATGTTTCTCTTTTTCTCTCTCTCTCTCTAAAGTCAATAAGCATATCCTCAGGTGAGGATAAAAAAAATTAAAAATGGGGGGGAGGGTGCTGGAAGGGTGGAGGGATTGAGCAAAAAAGAAAAAAAGAGAGAAAGAATTATGAACACGGACAACAGTGTGGTGCGTGCAGGGGGGTAGGGGAGTGGGTAGAGGTGGAAGAGGGATGAGGGGATAAATGGTGATGGAAAAAAATAAAGTAATAAAATTAAAAATAGAGCCCTGGCTAGTGTGGCTCAGTGGGTCGAGTGCCAGCCTACGAACCAAAGGGTTGCCAGTTTGATTCCCAGTCAGGGCACATGCCTGGGTTGCCAGCCAGGTTCCCAGTAGGGGGCACGTGAGAGGCAACCACACATTGATGTTTCTCTCCCTCTTTCTCCTTCCCTTCCCCTCTCTCTAAAAAATAAATAAATAATATCTTTTAAAAATAAAATAAATTTTAAAAATTAACTCAATTATCCCTCGATTATTACACAGCCAATTCTCCCTCAAGCCTCTCTAACGAGTCTCACTGAGTGGACTGGCACATAATTAAACACTAATACATGGGTAACATAATTTATAGAAGGGTGGGTCCAACTAGGTCAGGAATGGCAGGGGAAGGTTACACGGAAGAGACAGGATTCAGGTTAGGCCTTTGAAATGTTAAGTCTCAGGGAAACAGAGACAAGGAGAAACACAAGCACAGGGAACCAGGTGCCAGGCACCACTGTAGACGCTAATTTTGAAGGTGATTTCAGGAATGAGAGTGGGCTTGCATATGCTATTTATTCCCCTCAACCACCATATGGGGCTATTTCAGACGAATACGTGGATCCTCAAGAAGATGAAGTAACCTGGCAAGGTCGGATGTGGACTTGAGATAAGGAAGTAGGCGGGTCTAACTCCAGAATTCGCGCCAATACCATTACCATGGAGAGAGGCCCGAACACAGTATGCCTAGGGAACGAGGATAGCTACGGAAGAAAGGGTTAAAAAGCAGGAAAGTTAGGTAAGCCTACTAAAGTGGGACCATCTGTTGTACACCCATGAAAACTCATCAGAGACATTTGATTATAGAAAAGCTACTGAAGATTCTGAGTAACCAAAGGGACACCTTGAGCAAAGACCAAAGGGGATGGTGGAAAAATTGGGAGTTCTGGGTTCCTAAGCTAAAGAGATGCCACTAACGAGAGGCCACCTAATGTGCTGGAGCCAGAGCTGGCCTGCGTCAGAAGCTTGGGTTTAAACGCAGAAAGTTCCACACCAAAGTCATGACTATGTTAAGCAGGTCACATTCTCCCTCTAGACTACAGTTTCTCTTCATTCATAAGTCAGGTGAAGTGAGAATTAATCTCTAAATGACCTCTAAAGCTTTGCTACTCAAAGTGTGGTCCACCAACCAGCAGTGAGTGTCAGCGTGGTGCGTTATAACAAATGCAAAATCTCAGGCCCCACCAGAAGAATCAGATCTGTATTTAAACAAGATCCTCAGGTGATCCGTAAGCACATTCAAGTTTGAGAAACTTTTCTAAAGTGTCTTCTAGTTCTAAAATACAATAGTTTCAGGCTCAATTTAACTCAGTCACTTCACAAGGGGGAGTAAAGAAGAAAAAAGTTTACCTGTTCACTTCATTCATGCCATTTTCCTACTCCTAACCAAGGCTCTCATCTCAGACTTGCCCACACCTTTGGAGCTCTTAGGAAACAACAGTGGGGCAATGCTGCCACCTTGTGTCCATATTAGTAAATGCACTTACTCTTTGTGTTCTTACCAGTGAGGGCGAGGCAGGGAAGGTTGGCAGAGTGGGTGAAGTCCAAGGCACAGATTTGAGGATCACAACCACCCACAATGCCTGGACATAATGTCAGCGAGAGGTCAGTGTGCATCCTGGAGTCATGTCACCTTTCAAGGGGCAGTTTTTGTAACACCTAATAAAATGTGATATTAAGCCCTGGCTGGTGTGGCTCAGTGGATTGAGTAAGGGCTGTGAACCAAAGGGTTGCTGGTTCGATTCCCAGTCAGGGCACATGTCTGGGTTGTGGTCAGGTCCCCAGTGGAGGCCACATGAGAGGCAACCATACATTGATGTTTCTCTCCCTCTCCTTCTCCCTCCCTTTCCCTCTCTCTAAAAAATAAATACATAATAGAATCTTAAAAAATAATAAAATGTGATATTAGTGGGAAACCAAGGTTTCAAACCAAGCTCTGCCCTAGTAACCTTTGGGTTACAAAAAAATCCCTGCGGCAGTTATTTCCAGACATCGATCCCCTGCCTGCCCTCTGCCAGTAAACTGATAATATTCCAAGGAAAGTTACTTTACTGTGATGGTTCTTTCTCATCCTGAGCCAAAAGTGTCTGATGAACACTCACCAACCCTAGTCCTCCTCTCTGTAGGCACCAAAACAGGTCCCATACCTTTTCACACAACAGACCTTCCGATATTTGTGAACCGCTGCCATGCGCACCTCCGTCTTCTCTCGGCCACTTCCCATCCTGGGCACTGAGCTTCTGTTTACAAAGCCAAACACCGCCTCAGCTGATTTGAGGCTACTGGTCTTTTCTACTGTGCTGCTGCTCAGTCATCCCATACCTGTGTGGATGCACACAGTTTTTACAGAAACATACAGCTTTCACTGGAGAGACAAAGATGAATCAAACCTGGTCCCTGCCCTCCATGAGCTCTAGGGTATGGAGGGGACCCAATTAAAAGCCAGACCATGATAGTTCAGTGAAAAACACCCGGATGGAGGGAAACACAGACTTTTTTGGCCCATCTGGTAAGCCCCCCTGTGAAAATGTCCACTCTTGGTTTTCTAGGCTCGGTTTTCCTAATTTCAAGCTCAAAGGGAAAAAAAGAATGCAGATGTCCCAGATGGTGCTTTTTGCAATCACAGTTGGACTGGACATTTCCTTCTGGTCCATCCAAGGTGTTTGAGGGCTGCCGCCTCGTTCTGAATGTCCTCTCTCTCCCATCAGAGCTCGCCACATCTGCACATGCAGCAGGCAGGCAGCTGCACACCAACAGGAATTCTAGCAAGCCAGGGAACGAGTATCAATCCTGCGGCTTCTGCTTTGTTCCCTGCACTTCAGTCTCCATTTCTGTAAAACGGAGCAGTTGGATTAGCTCTCCGTGGGTCTGTGTGCACTATGAGAGCTCCTCAGAGACCGAAACGCACCTGCTTCCTCTTGGCAGCCATCACCTAGAACCAGGGGGCGCTCCAATGTTCACTGAATGGATGCATGAATGACTGCTGTTAGAGCAACATGAATCAAGGACTCAACAGGTATCTCTAATGTCCACTAAGTACACTGTGGAGGGGGAAAACCAAGTAACTGTGGCAGAATGGTATTTTCTCCCCACTTTCCCCATCCCTCCTTCCTGGAAGGAGGCCTTTGGAAATCAGACTAATCAAATAATGTGTTAAAAACATTATTTGAGATGGGCTTTAAGTAGCTGTCAGTATTAACAAGAGAAAAGCCTGTTTGTCTTAGGGGTGTTTTAAATTGTGAAGCAAAAAAAAAAAACCTTTTAAATTTCATAGCCAAAAGTCTTTTTAAGAAAGGGTTTGCCGTTGCTAGCAAAGGAGGAGGAGGAGACTGGTCTTGAGGCACTGAATCTAAACCACCAGCAGGTAGTTTTAAAAAGACATGTCCATCCCTGAGTTTTGCCAGCACTTTCATACACCAAGTAGGCAGGAGAAGGAGCTAAGCCTTGAAAGCTATAAGGATTTACATTAGCTACAGGCAAAGGGGATGGGCTAGTTCTGGGACAGACTCAGCAGAGCCCACAAGGAAGAAGTGTCCTCTCTTGTGGACTCGCTGTGGGCAGCAGACTGAAACGTTCGTGTGCGAATAAGCAGAGGCTCCTGGGGCTCTCTGGTGCCTGGCTACTCTCTTTTGGATAATCTTGGAAATAGTCACCTGGACTATTTCATCCTGGAATAGTCATCCCAAATTCCAACAGACTTACAGGGATGTGAGCAGTCTTCTGTCAGAGTTGGGTCAACGCTATTGACAGGTTCACTGCCCTGTCTCTTTCTCTTGCTCTCTGGCTGCTGTAAATTTCATGTAGAATATCTCAGAATATCTTTTCTTATCAATGTCAACGGACTTCATGGATCCAAAGCCCCTTTCTGTGGTACAGAGGGCCCCACATCCCCCACAAGTCCATGGAGGGGGAAATCAGAGTGAACTGACCAGGAGCCGGGACATGGGGAACACAGAGGAGTAAACAGACTGAGGGGACGGGGAGGAAGGTCTAAGGAGGAGCTCCCTGACCCTGTGGCACCCTGGGAGTGGGCTGACGGACAGCTCAAAGGGAAAAGAAAAGAATCCCCCCATCAATTTCCATGTGTATGCACGGCCACTGAACTTTCTGGTAATGAACTGCACTTTCACACGCTTTCCAACATATCAGGCCTAGTTAAAGTGTTACAAAAATATCACTCAATTCAACAAACATTTATAGAATACTCCCAGAGTGCCAGGCCCTACATGAGTTCAGGAACACAAATAACAAACAGCCCTTGCCCTCCAATTAGCTTCGTGCTCCTTCTCTGCACTGACCTCCTGCCCACCCTCCACCAACCCAAGTCCCACCCGCCCTGTGAGACCCAGCCCACGTTCCTCCTGACCCAGGGTCCCCTGAGCTACTCTCAGGCCACAGTAAACTCCTGCCACTTCTGAAATTTGGTTCCAATTGTATCTCTAGGTTTTATGAAGTGTATGTCCTCTCTCTGGTTAGACTTGAGCCTCCTAAGGACAGAGACCATTGTTAGAATTTTCCAGAGAGAAACCACAGCAGCAGTTTATAAGGGTCCAAGCACTAGCCTTCAACTGCAGAACCATCTCCACAGCCTAGCACAGTGCCTGGCCCCCAGCCAACAATTTATAAACTTTTACTAGCAAAGACTACAATCAACTCTCCAACATGTCAACAGGCACGGATAATCTGAAAATTGAGAGGGTAAGAATGATCAAACAAAACATCAAAGAGGGCTTGACTCATGCTTTGCCTCTTCCCTCCTTTCAGACGAAGCCAAGCCGCACCACCTTTTCTCCCTCCTGCTGGAGCCTTCCTTGTTCGCTCTCCCCTGGCCACCCATGGACATCGCCCAGCATTCAAGCCTGGCCTCTCCCCTTTCTTTGAGCACATTTCCTAAAGTCTCTGGGATGACTCAAGGCAAGTGCTAATGTTCTGTAACCCTTACTGTTTACTCTAGGTAGTAGTAAGGTCTTCTTTTGCTTTAGGCTATTTTCAAACAAGGTTTGCAGCCAAGGGCCCCGATGGCCCGGGCAAACACCTGCCTCCTGCACTTCCTGTTTCTCAAACCCTCTTGGGCCTGAAGTCCTGGGGGTTTTCCACCAACCCAGTTCCCTCTCCTTTAGGCTGAAGGAACTCAGCTGCCTTCCTGAAGAACAACGAGGGGGCCTGGTCTGACCCACCACTCCAGCGCCTCTGGCAAGAGGGAATAGCCTCTGCCTCCCACTGTGCATGAAATGGAGCAGACTGCACACCGAGTGAGGACAGGGCAAGTTCCCAAGCACAGCGCCACTATTGCTGACGTCGGGCCAAGGGTGGAGTGGGAACACACCGAGGGGAAACAGACCATGCCATCCCCTCTTCAGCCGACCCTGAGTACAGCCACACCTCACTTCTCAAACGTCTCCCACCTCAACAATTCGGTTCTCAACCAAGTTGTTCACAGAAAAAACGTCTTAATTTTTCCAACAAAACTTCGGTTCTCAGCCCAACTGCCCTTTCATGCTAATACCTGTCTGATCAGTCATGTGTCTCTCAGGAGACAAAGGAGGGAATGAGTGAGTATGAGTCAGTTTACCACTGAACCTCACGTTAACATCTCAGGAAATTAGGCTGTAAATATTTTCATGGGTTGTTGGGGTTTGGGGTTTTTTTGCTTTTGTTCCTGCTTATTATTACTAAATACACCCAGTAAGTCACCACGGACTCTAAGAAGCTTAGAGATAGCAGCAAAGTAAAAGGAAAGTTGTGAGGACAAGAGAGCTTTAAAAAGAAATAATCGCAAAGTAAGATCGAAGTGTTCGCCTGTCTGATCCGGCTACCAAGTACGGTGTGGTAAATCGACGAGTAGCACAATTTTAAAACATACAGAGGCCATCAACAGTGCTGATGTTACTAAGGGTGTGAAAGTGCTCACAAAACAACAATCACAGGCAATTGAAGAGGTAGGAAAACTGTTGCTGATTTGGATAAACGAAAAGCAATTAGCCGGTGAGAGCATTTCGGAGGCAATGACGCTGTGAAACAGCGAGGATGCTGCATGCTGACCTCCTCAAAGACAGCCCTGGACCGAGGGCCGAAAGTGATTCATTTAAGGCCAGTATGGGGTGGTCTGATGAATTTAAGAAAAGAAGTGGCATTCAGAGTGTAGTGAGGCACGGGGAGGCTGCCAGTCCTATCGAGTAGCTGCTGCTAATTTCATTATAGACTTTCAAGAATACATAGAAGCCAAGGGATCTGTTCTCCAACAAGGGTTCATTTGTGATGAGACGGGCCTCTTCTGAAAGAAAATGCCGAAGAGGACCTACATCACACAGATGGAGAAGTCACTGCCAGGACACAAGCCAATGAAGGGCAGGCTGATATTGCTGTTGAGAGGGAATGCCAGTGGGGACTTTAAATCGAAGCCTCTACTCGTCTACCACTATGAAAACCCATGGGTTTGCAAGGAAAACATGTTATAAAAAGCAACTTGAATGTGATGTGGAGGGCTAATAGCAAAGCTTGGGGAACCAGGCCAATTTTTTATTGAGTGGATTCATGAAGTGTTTGCCCCAAGTGTGAAGAAATACCCCCAGGAAAACAATTACCACTCGAGGCACTTCCCGCAATGGGCAGCGCTCCTGCCCACCCTCCAGGCTTGGGGGCCTGGTTGGCGCGTGAGTACAGCTTCGTCTCTGTCAGGCCCTGCCACCTAACACAGCCCCTCTCAGCCAGCCAGTGGACCAGCAGGCCATTTGAAATTTTAAGAAACTCTACACAAAGGCACTGTTTCAGAGGTGTTTTGAGGTGACCTCTGAAACTAATTTAACCCTCAGGGAGTTCTGGAAGGAACATTTTAATATCCTCACTTGCCTGAGACACATAGACAAGGCATGGGGGGGAAGTGTCTCCAGGACCATGTAATCAGCCTGGAAGAAAATGTGACCTGAGTCTGTTGCTGCAAGAGACTTTGAGGGCTTTGAGGATGAACCTGTGTCTGTTGTGGAGGACAGTGTGCCTCCAGGCATGTCCATGACCTTGGAGGTGGATGAGGATAATGTGGAGGCCCCCAGCACTGAGCTGAGCACCGAGGAACTCCCAGACGTGCAGATGGAGCAGCAGCAGGCAGCAGCTGAGGGGCTCTCTTCACAGGAGGAGGAGGGAAGGGAAGATATTCAAGGAAATGCTTGGGAAATAGGGAGAAATGAAAATTTTTATTGAAAAGTAGCACCCTGACAAAGTAGCAGCAAACGGTGCAATAAACAATCTCTAGTGGAACAAAGAGACAAACAGAAAGAACCCCAGAGGAACAGCTACCTGACGTTTTTATGGAGCAGACTCCCTTTCCGAACAGCATCCCTCTGTCCCTTGCTCCCTCCCCTCCACAGCCAGTCATCAAAGCTCTCAGCATTAAAGGTAAGCTCTAGTATGTACATAAATTTTCATTTTTCACTGTACATTTCATTTCCTTTTTGTTAAATTTTCATTCACATTTCATGTCCTTTCCATTTTCAAAGGGTTTATTTATAACAGCACATCAGACAAGTATGTATATAAGAAACCTTAAAACAGCCCTGGCTACTATAGCTCAATGGATTGAGTGTGGGCCTGCAGATCAACGGGTCACTGGTTCAATTCTCAGTCGGGGCACATGCCTGGGTTGTGGTCCAGGTCCCCAGTAGGAGGAACATGAGAAGCAACCACACATTGATGTTTCTCTCCTTCTCTCTCTCCCTCCTTTCCCCTCTCTCTAAAAATAAATGAATATTTTTAGAAAAAGAAAGCTTAAAACAGGGAATCATTTGGGGGTCTGGAATGGATTAATTCAATGCACATTATTTCTAATTGGAAAAAATGATTCAGTTTTCAAACAAATCGCTTCTCAAATAGCCTTCCGGAACAAATTAAGTTCAAGAACTGAGATTCCATTGTACTCACTTTCTTGCCAGATATTAAGCTACAAGAGTCACTGAAAGGTATAAGGAAATTCAAAGGAGTAAAAAGGCTTGGGAAAGAAATCACACTGTGGAGGAAGGAGGCAGGAAAGAGAAGGGGAGGGCACAAATATTGCTGCCAAGTTATCAGTTACTTCTTATGTTCTTAAGAATGCTTCATGTCTTTGTTTGGCCAGTTTTACCTCCCAGATTCTCGTAAAGCATATGGTGCAACCTGTTACCTAATGAGACCAGCGTCACTTAGCTCCTCTTTCCTTCTAAGGGAAACACTGACCTGGGATTAAAGTGCAAACCACCAAGCCATACACAGTGGCCTGAGCCATCCCAAGAAGTCTGGAGCCTCTGACTGGGGACCTTCCACAGCCTCTTCAAGCGACTTACAGCAGCACCAACAGTCACGATGAAAGTTCTCATCTCTTCTCTCCTTCTGTTGTTGCTGCTAATGCTGATGTCCATCGTCTCTAGCAACCCAAGTCCAGGTAAATGAGATTAATTTTTTTAAAGATTTTATTTATTTACTTTTAGAGAGAGGGGAAGAGAGGGAGAAAGAGAGGGAGAGAAACATCAATGTGTGAGAGATACATTGATTGGTTGCCTCTCTCATGCCCCCAACTGGGGACCTGGCCGGCAACCCAGGCAAGTGCTCTGACTGGGAATCGAACTGTGACCTTTCAGTTCGTAGGCCGGCACTCAATCCACTGAGCCACACCAGCCAGGGAAGATTACTTTTCTATAAAAGGGGGAAACAAGACTGGGGGTGGATGGAGAATGTGGCAAAACAGAAAAGAAAATGTGGCTCAAAAAAACATATTAAAATGTAGCTCCTTTTTGCTACAGGTATTTGGGGTAAGTTAACCTATCTCATGCCCATTTCCTCGTTTGCAAAAGGGAGAAAACTGTACCAACATCTAAAGAGTGTTGTGAGAGTCAAATGAGACAATGTATATGAAAATCTAGGGGGAAACTTTCTGAAATAGTAGCTGACAAAAAAAAAATGGGCTCACTTGCTCCCTTCTCCCCCAATCCCTTTTCCAGAAGAGTAATGCATTTCCCCGTGGCCAACTTTGATGGCAGTGGTATAAAAGTGTTGAGGGCAATTGTACATTTGCAGAAAATAAGGAAGTCCTTGTTTATATTCTTTTCTTTTAATCCTCCCCCAAGGACATGTTGATTGATTTTAGAGAGAGAGAAAGGAAGGGTGAGAGAGAGAGAGAGAGACATCAATATGAGAGAGAATCATCGATTGGTTGCCTCCCATACATGCCCCCACCAGGGACTGAACTCACAACCTTTTGGCCTATGCAACGACACTCCAACCAACTGAGCCACCCAGCCAGGGCTGTTTATATTCTTTATAGTGTACCTGACATCCCACCAGCAATTTTAATGCTATTTAATGGCAAAGTAGTAAACTAGAAAAATCATACCACCAGATAGTATCCATAGTTGAAGCATTAGCCATACCAAGCCCTGTTTTAACAGCTCACCTTTTGGGAAGCAGACCCTTGGTCAGGGTTTTTGAATCAGCTCCAGTGGCCTAACCCTTAGCGGAACAAACATGCTGAGGAGAGTTCATCCCCATCTTCGTTTCTGCTTGAGAGAACCATCTCCCCAAGGGCTGCTTTGAGGTGAAACAGCTTTGTTACATAGTCAGCATGAACTCAGTCCAAAATCAGGAGTGCACCGTACTCCACCCCAATTTCAAACTTCTCCCTTGTAAAAAGGGCTTTCTGGAGACTGCTGGGCCCCATAGCCGAGCCCACCATTCTGAAAGAGGATTTTCCATCACTAAGACAGACACCAAGGCTAGAGTCCTCAGCCTAGAGTCAAAGCTCTAGCCACAACCTGCTTTTCCAGTCCACTGCCCTCTACTCACTCACAAATGTTCTAAGCTCCACCTAAACTGGGTGGGAAAAGGTCTTATGTTTCCCACCAGCTCAGCTCTGCTCAAACACCCAGCTCCAAAACCACCTCCTTTCCACGCCTCCCGCAATTCCTCCTATGACTTGAGGTGAGCTCCACCTCCTGGGAACATGCTTATCCCTAGTGGACTCCCTCTTTTGCACTTATCACATTGTGCCTTACGCGGAGGGTGTTGGTCTGCCTCTTCTACCTCCACCCCCGCCCTTCTAGACTGCAACCTCTTTGATGGCACAATCTGCACAATCTGGTGTATTATTTCCATATCCCTCACACTGTCCAGCACAGTACTCAGTAAATATTTGCTAAGTGAAAGAAAAATCCTCAAGTGTGCTTGACGACTCTACACTGAGGTTTGATAGCAGCTCTGTTAACATGTGGGGCTGGATGATTCTCTGTTTGTAGGGGTTATTCTGTGCATTGTAAGATGTTTAGCAGTATCCCTGTGGCCTCTACCCACAAGATGCCAGTAGCAGCCTCCCCCACCCCTTAAGGTAGCCAAAAATATCTCCAGACATTGCCAAATGGCCCCTGAAGGGGGAAACCACTCCCCAGTTGAGAGCCACCCACTGCTCCATGCGAAGAGCTCTCAAACCTGCTCCACACTTAGATTTACCTGTACCTTCAGCCTTGAAGCCGGGGAGTCTAGATCCAACTGTGGCTCTCCCACTCACTTTGCAACCCCGGACAAGTCGCTTCACTTTTTTGAACTTCAGTTTTATCATATTTAAATGAATAAAATGCCAGTGAGAAAATACATTTTTTGTGAAGATTAAGTGATCTGTAGTGTGTACCTAGTAAGAGGTGAAGAAATGGACTGAATAAAATTTCTAAAGTAGCTCCTAAGGCACAAGGGCTATGAATCAGGAAAGCTCACGGTGCCGCCAGGTCACGCTATTACAAACCACATCAGCTGGCTGGAGGCCAGATTCAAGGCTTGTTTCCCAGCCAAGCACAGTATTGCAACACCAGGTTAAGTCTGGCTAGAGGAAACGATGCCCTACCATCACCGCAAAACATCCTCAAAGTAAAACTTCTTACTTTGCCTCTTAAAATAACCACATATATGCACAATACGCTTTACACGGGAGAAAGGAGGAAAAGATAAGTGAGAATATAGAGAATTCAGGAAATAAGTTACTTATAATAATAGTCTACTCATTACTTATAATACTACTTATTAATTATAAAATTACTTACAACAGCGGGGGACACGCGTTAAGCAATCCCGTTGGCAGGCACCTTTCTGAGCACTTCACACCTATTATCTCATTGTGTCCTCACAAAAACCTAATGTACTTTTTTAACCTTTAACTTTTCACTTTTCAGACTTTCAAAAATGTAAAAATAATCAGAGTTCCACCCTGGCCGGGTGGCTCAGTTGGCTGGAACTTCATCCCATACACCAAAAGGTTGCAGGTTTGATTCCCAGGCAAGGTACATATGGAAGGCAACGGATTGACGTTTCTCTTTCCCTCTCTCTCCCTCTCTTTCCCTCACTCTCTCTCTCTATCTATTCAAATAAATAAAAAAATATATCCTCAGGTAAGGATTTTTTTTAAGTTTTTAAAAATAATAATCAGAATTCCAGTATGTCCTTCACCCAGTTTTTTTTCACAAATAACACCTTACATAACCATACTATGATGACACAATGCTATTAACTAATGTACAAATATTCAAATTTTTCTAATCATATCATTAGTGTCCTTTTCCTAGTCCGGAATCCACTCTAGGAACCTACAGTATTTGAATAAAGTTATCATGTCTCCGTGGTCTCCTCCAATCTAGAGTATTTTCTCAGCTTTCCTTATCTTTCTTGACCTCAACACTTTTGAAGACTAGTCAGGTACTTTGAAGAACTTCCCTTAATTTGAGTTTGTTTGACGTTGCCTCATAATTAAGTTCAGATTTTGCATTTTGGGCAAGAACACCATAAAAGCGATGCGGGCCTTCTCAGTACACCACGTCAGAAGGCCCGTGATACAGTGCCCCCCCTTGCTGCCCATGCTGACTTTGAACAGTTCATTAAGGTGGTGTCCGCCGGATTTCTCTACTGAGAGGTTACTATTTTTCCCATTGTAATTCATAAGTATCTTGTGAAGGGTACTGTGAGACTATGCAAATAGCCTGTTTCTTCCCATACTTTTGCCCATTAATTTTTTAAATCCATTGATAATTCCTGTCTACAATAGGTATTTCTATGGCATTAGTCAAATGGTGGTTTTCTATTTCCATCATTCCTTCTATGCTTATTAATTAAAATTCTACCATAAGAAAGAACTGTTCTGCCCTGGCTGGTGTTGCTCAGTGGGTTGAGCGCCAGCCTGTGAATGGAAAGGTCACCTGTTCAATTCCCAGTCAGGGCACATGCCTGAGTTGGGGGCCAGGTCCCCAGTAGGCGGCATGTAAGAGGCACCCAATCGATGTTCACATTGATGTTTCTCTCTCTCTCTTTCTCCCTCCCTCTCCTCTCTCTAAAAATAAATAAAATCTTTAAAAAAATAAAATAAAGAACTGTTCCTTCTCTTCCATTTATTCAATTATTTATTAATAAAAGACTCATGAATATTTATGGATTATAATCCATTACTATCATTCTTTATTATGCTGTTCATATTGTCCCAAAACTGGCCATTGCGAGCTCCTATAAGTTAGTTTCTATGCCTTTTTTTTTTTTTTAGAGAGGAGGAGAGGGAGGGAGAGAGGGAGAGAAACATCAATGTGTGGTTGCCTCTCGTGCGCTCCCTAATGGCGCAGAACCTGGGCATGACCTGGCCTGCAACCCAGGCATGTTCTCTGACTGGGAATCAAACCAGTAACCCTTTGGTTCGCAGGCTGGTGGGCACTCAATCCAATTAGCCACACCAGCCAGGGCTACTTTCTATGTCTTTTTCACATTTTGTTAGCAGTTCTGACACCACAAGATATTTCAGGCTTATTTTGTACTTTCCAGCCCCAGGTTGGGAACCAGCCATTTCTTGGAGGAGCCCTGGTTTCTTTTACAGGAGAATAGTATTAGGTAGTTATTGCCCTTCGGTTCTAGGTGCTTGTTCTTCTAGGCCCTCTAGTGGACAAAGCTAGGAAATAGATATATGGATACAAACACATGCATTACTAGTCCCATTCTATGTGTTAGGTAAATGAGGCACAGAAAAGTTAAGGAACTTGTCCAAAATCATAAAGTTAATATGTGGTGGAATTGGGAAAATGAAATAATGACAGAACTACCACAAATCCTAACAAGGGGAAGTTACTTTTTGACACATATAAGTCAGCAAAATCCAACAAGCCTAACATTCCAGCATAGACACTCTCTTTGGGAAATAACTAGAAGTCAGCAATTATAACTACGGTAAAAACCATCACGTACTGAACACCTGCTTGGACGCTGGGCACCCACAGTATCTCATTTAGTGCTCACAACTCTGCAAGGCAGAGACTCCTGTACTCGTGTTACAGATCAGAGAACCAACAATTAAAGAAGCTAAGTGACTTATCTAAGACTACACAGTCAAGTGGCAGGACAAGCAGTTAATCCCAGTTCCATCTGGATATAAAGTCGGTGCTTATTCCACTGTGTCAGTATCTTCCAAAACTGATTTTAGGTGGAACATAAAGTAGCTTTTACTTTAATAGTTATATGTTCATTTTAATGCATGTTAGGAAAAAATCCAAGCATGTAATCAAACCCATAATTCACAAATAATATTGTATAGGATAAGGCTATTTTAAGTAAATTACATTTAAAGAAAAAATATGAAGTAAACAATAGTAGAGGTGGGACACGCAATAGCAAAAATCACAATGGCGGTGCCTCACTGCAGCTCCAGTCACACCGAAATAGCAGAGTCATGCAGAGCTGCAGAAAGTACAACTCCTGGACCCGAGTTTTAGTTCTAGATATGTCTCTATTACCTTTATGAACTCGGCCTTTTCATTTGCTCTCTCTGGGCCTCAGTTTCCTCGTCTGAAAAATAAGAGATAGTGATTCAGTTAATTAGTGCAACCACTTTTTTAAAGATTTTATTTATTTATTTTTAGAGAGAGGAGAAGGGAAGGAGGAAGAGAGGGAGAGAAATATCAACATGTGGTTGCCTCTCACGTGCCCCCCACTGGGGACCTGGCCCACAACCCAGGCCTGTGCCCTGACTGGGAATCTAACCGGCGACCTTTTGGTTCGCAGCCCATGCTCGATCCACTGAGCTACACCAGCCAGGAGTGCAACCATTTTAAAAGCAATTTCGTAATGACATCAAGAAACACAGAACTGTTCTTAACTTTTGACCCAAAAATTCCATTTTAGGAAATTTGGCCCAAGGCAATAATACAAAATTTGGAAAACAGTTACAAGCACACAGAAATTTATCAATATGGAAAAATAAAGCATTCAGCTCTGGGAGAACAGTTAAATAGGTTGGGGCACATATACTTGTTGGGAGTGTTGTGCCATCATTAAAAATGAAGAGGACACTGCAACATGCTTACGAAGTAAACAAAAAGAAATTTGTTCACATACTATGGTTATCACTATATAAAGAAAATCACATGCAGAAACATGCCAAATACCAACAGTTGGTAAAAATAAAGATTTCCTCATTTGTACTTTCCAATTCCTCTGGCTCTAATATTCTGGGGCTTTTCCCTGGAAGTGGGTGAAGTCAGGTGAGAATAAAATATTAGAAAAGTTTGGATGGCAGGGGCTATGCCTGTTTAAATTACTGTAACAGCACTCAAAACAGCACATGAAAACATTTAGAAACCAGAACTGGAGGAAATGAGGCAATGCCTTCCATCTGTGTGGGAGAAAGGGCACAGGCCTGGGAAACAGGAGACCTGCCCTGAACCAGATGATCTCCAAGGCCCTCTCCGTACAACTCGTCTGTCCACCTATTGGACAAGTATTTACCGAGCGCCCAACATGGGTCAGGAACCACGCAGCCAAATGACTACTGGTTTGGAGACTAGAAGGGAAAAAGATTTTTAGTGTGCTAGGGCTGCCATACCAAAGTATCACAGACTGGGTGACTTAACCAGCAGAAATTTACTTTCTCACCGTTCTAGAAGCAAGAAGTCCAAGATCAAGGTGTTGACAAGTTGGGTTTCTTCTGAGGCCTGTCTCCTAGGCTTGCAGATGGACCCCTTTCTGGTCATTTCTCTGCGCACATACATCCCCGGTGTTTCTTTGTGTGTTCAAATGTCTTCCTCTACAAGGACTCCAGGCAGACTGGACGAGCGCCAACCGTAACAGCTTCAGTTTCACTCAGTCACCCCTCGAATGGCCCTATCTCCAAACACGGTCATTCTAAGGTACTGAGGGTTAGGATCTTAACGTGAATTTTGGGAAGGACATGATTCAGTCCACAACAGATTTCAAACAACAAGCTACAATTGTGTAACAGTGGGGCTGCATTCAAATATGATGGGGGTTCATGGAAGGCATAATTAATCCTGACAGGAATATCAGAAACTACTATACACGGGATGCATCATCTGGGCCTAGTTCTGGTTCCAGAACCTCAAGTCTATGTATAAACCATCATCCTTGATTGTCACAAAAATATCTTAGGTATCACGAAATGGGAATAAGACAGCATCAGGTGATAAGGCATACCTAAAGAGAGGCCAAAAAAGGAATGGCTTTTGTTCCAGAGGGGCAAAGGTAAATACCATCCTTTTATTGTGTTGAACTGGGATTAGGAATTCAAATACAGCAAACTTGGAGGTCAGTGAAGATCCTGATGGGCTTATGCAGATGGTGCTCCTTGCTCTCATTCCTGAAGTTATGAGGATTTAATGTGTGTGTTGCGGGGGAAGGTCTTTATTAAGTCCCATCTTCCGCCCTCTCTTCCGTCCAGAAGCCATTCTTTCTCCACCTACCTCCAGCTAAACTTTTCTCTAGGCTGGATTTTCCACCTCAATTCCTTATCTATTTAAGATACTCCTCTCTTGCCCTGGCTGGTGTGCCCTGGCTGGTGTGCCCTGGCTGGTGTGGCTCAGTGGATTGAGTGCCGGCCTGCGAACCAGAGGGAGCGCCAGTTCAATCCCAGTCAGGGCACATGCCTGAGTTGCAGGCCAGGTCCCCATTGCGGGGGTGCACGAGAGGCTGCCTCACATTGGTGTTTCTCTTCCTTTCTCCCTCCCTTCCCCTCTCTCTATAAATAAGTCTTTTGAGTACTTGAGGTAAAATACTCCTAGATCCCTGAGTAAAAAAGGGAGAGAAATGGAACTGTGCTGCAATATGCTGAACTAGGTAGCACAATGCTGGGCACCATTTCTGTTGGCCCCTTCCCTTTCCAGTGCCTGGAAGTGACATGTTTCCTTCCAACAGGGGTCGCCAGAGGCCAGAGGGACCAACGCCAGGCTTCTGGGAGGTGGATCCAGGAAGGGGGCCAAGAATGTGAGTGCAAAGGTCAGTAACTCAGTATCAACAACAGCAATGCACCACTGATACCCCACCTCTCTCCCTTGAGTCCCTGAGACCAGTGCAGAAGTTATCGGAGCTGACTCACCCATTCCCTCCCCACCAGTCCAGCATGTGCACCACCAACACCAGCTTTCTTCCTGAGTCTCCTCTGAGGGCTGGACTCCTCCAGGGAAGAAAGAGCTGGCTAAATCTCTGCCTGCCTCTTCCCTCTTACTTTCTCCCTAAGAACCCAGGGTTGCCTTCCAAAACCTTCCTGGGTCTTACTCTCAACCTTATTTTACTCACAAATAAGACTGAATCAGACAGGCAAAATGGCTTGCCCCAGATAAAGCAGCTACTAGAAGGATGACATACACCTAGGTCTTATTTCTCATTTTCTGGTCTCCCTAATGATATCCTGCTGCCCTCTCCACACCTGCCACCAAATTCTTGCCAACACAGGTGGAGAGAAACTGCTCAGAAGTATATAGATATAACTGGATATCTCCACTGGTCCATGTTGACCCATTTCACCATCCCATTGCAGAATAAAAAAGCAAAGATCCTGCTTCCAACTCTCAGACATGACCCTCCCATCTAAGCAGCAACCCTGTTATTTCAGACTGGTTCCTGAGAGCTGCTAAGAGAAAACTCATGGCAGTGCCCAGGCTGCCAAAAAAGCAGTGTCCCTGTGATCATCTCAAGGCCAATGTGAAGAAAACCAGTAAGTTTCAAAAGAATGACCTTCCTTCTTTTGAAGGAAGTCACTTGGTGCGACCAACTAGGGATAAAGCAGGGGTTGGGAGAGACGACAGAGGTGAAATGAAGACCAGGATAAACCTCTGAGTCCTTTGTACTCATGTCGATTTGTGGGGAAACAGGAAGAGGAGGAAAAGCAGGATACAATTCTCCTAGAACTACAATGGTTTCACCAAAGTCACTTTAGAATTCCGTTGTGGAGGGAGATGGGGCTGTTGGGGACCTGGACATTTACCTCTGAAAATGACACATGTCAATGTCAAACAGAACTTTTTTTTTTTGAAGATCAGATACAACTTATTGTATTTTTTCCCATTACCATTTGTCCCCCTTACAAACAGAATTTGAGGCTTCCACAGTGTAGCAGGTTTTTTCAATTGATTGATTGATTTTTAGAGAGAGAGGAAGGGAGAGAGAGAGAAACACCGATTTGTTGTTCCTCTTATTTATGCACTCATTGGTTGATTCTTGTATGTGCCCTGACCAGGGATGGAACTGCAACCTTGGCATATCGGGGCAATGCTCTAAGTGACTGAGCCACCCAGCTAGGGCACAGTCTAGCAGTTTTTAAATGTCATATAAGATTAAGTTGGTAAGCCCTGACTGGTGTGACTCCATGGGTTGGGCATTGTCCCACAAAGCAAAAGGCTGCCAGTTAGATTCTGGGTTAGGGCACATACCTGGATTGCAGGCCTAGTCCTTGGTCGGGGCTGTGTGAGAGGCAACCAATTGATGTTTCTCTCGTACATCAGTGTTTCTCTCCCTCTCTTTCTCCTCAGCACCTTCCCCTCTCTCTAAATAAATAAAAATTTTTAAAAAGCACATTGGTAAATGTTAAGCTGATTGATATTATCATATTATCAAGAATGGAATAAATCGGGCCCTGGCCAGATAGCTCAGCTGGTTAGAGCATCATCTTGATATACCAAGGTTGCAGGTTCAATCCCAAATCAGGGCACATAGAAGAAGCAACCAATGAATACATAAATAAGTGGAACAACAAACTGATGTTTCTCTCTCTCTCTAAAATTAATCAATAAAAAATGGGATAAATCAGGATCCTTATCACTGTTGATAAAGTAAAATATATGGTACTACTTATCAAAAATTTAAATGTGTATTCCTATTAACCCAGTAATCTCACTTCATGGTATCTCTAGTATAGAATACTTGCATGGATACTCAAAGATATATATGTATAAGAATGTAAATTACAGCAGTATTTGTATTAACAAATAAATAGAAATTTTAAATGTTTATCAGCCCTGGCTAGTGTGGCCAGTTGGTAGGAGCATGTCCCATAGACTGAAAGGTTGCAGGAAGGCAACCAACCAATGTTTCTCTCTCACGCCGATGCTCCTCTCTCTCTCACACTCTCTCTCTCAAAGCAATGAAAAAACATCCTTGGGTGAGAATTCTTTTTAAATGTTCATCAAAAGCAAATTGGGGAATTCTGCAGTTGTCAAAAAGAGTGAGGTAAATCATTATGTGCTGTCAGAAAGATATCCACAATATGTTAAGTGAAAAAAGATGCAGAGACCCCCTACTTCGCACTCTTCACGAAAATAAATTTCAAGTGGATTAAAGATCTAAATTTGAGAGACAAATTTATAAAGGAAAACAGGAGAATATATGTATGACTTTGGAGTAGGAAAGGATTTCTTAAATAAGATACAAAAAGTGTAAGCCATAAATGAAAAGATTTAATAAACCTGACTTCATTAAAATTAAGAAATGTTGGTCCTCAAAAGAATCAAATGACTAAAAGTAGGAGATGGTGCATATAATCAGTGAAGGATTAATATTCAGAATATATAAAGAATTCCTGCCTTTGCCAGGTGGCTCAGTTGGTTGGAGCATGGCCCCATACACCAAAAGGTTGCAGGTTTGATTCCCAGTCAGGGCACATACCTAAGTTGCAGGTTCAATCCCCAGTCAGGGTGCATTTGGGAGGCAACTGATCTCTCTCTCTCTCTCCTTCCACCTCCCTCTCCCTTCTTCTCTCTTTCAAATCAATGAACAAATCCTTGGATGAGAATTTGAAAAAAAGAAGATCTTTAAAAAAAAAAAGAATTCCTACAGATCAATCAAAGGAAGGCAGGCAACACAACAAATAGGCAAAAGACTCAAATCAGCTATTTGGAGACAAGGAAATCCAAATAGCTAGTAGACATATGAAATGGCACTCATGTACCACTAATTGGGAAAATGGGAGCTAAAACCAAACAGATATCACTATAAGGCATCATACTGACAAAAAATTTAAAGTCTGATGATATCACGTGTTGGCAAAGAGTAGGGAACAAATAAACTCATATCCTGCTAATGGGAGTGTAAATTGGCAAATCATTTTGAAAAAGTGCTGGCAGTATCTACTAAAGTTTAAGCTCTGTCAGGACTCATAAGAAATGCAGGCTGATATACACCAGGAGACATGTACAAGAATTTCATAGCAGCATTGCTTATAACTACCCCAAACTGAAAATTAACCAATAAATAGTGGTATGTTCAAATATTATAGATCGGTGAGAATAAACAAACACATAACAATGTAAATGAATCTTACAAACATAACATTGGGTAAAAATAACCAAGGCACAAGAAAATAGCTACCACACGACTTCATATAAAGTTTAAAAACAGGCAAAATTAGCCCTGCCCAGTGTGGCTCAGTTGGTTGGAGTGTCATCCAGTAACCAAAAGGTCATGGGTTTGATTCCCAGTCAGGGCACATACCTGGGCTTCAGGTTCAACCTCCAGTCCAGGTCCTGGCACATAAGATCCCCAAGTTTGGGTGCCTTCAGGGCAGCCAATTGATTGTTCTCTCTTGCGTCAATGTTTCTCTCCCTCCCTTTCTCTCTCCTTTCTTCTCTCTCTAAAAAACAATGAAAAAAATGTCCTCGGATGAGGATAAAAAAGTGTAAAAGAAATAGGCAAAATTAAACTAAATTATTTAGGAATAGGTAAGTGGCAAAACAATAAAGAAAAAAAGTAAATGCTTACTGTCAAAGCCAGGGGGCGCGGGAGGATAGTGATCAGAAAAGGAGGGAGTTGCTGACAATATTCTATTTCTAGGTCTGGGTAGTAGGTTCACAAGCACCTGCTCTATAACTATTTATTGAACTGCACATAGAAGTTTTTATGGACTTCTATAGATGCATATAATATTTTGCAATAATAAAAGATTTGTTAAAGGTGCAGAGCAAAAAAATTCATGTATAGTATAATTTTAATTTTTAAAGCAAACTTAATAGTTTATATACAAAAAGATATGGAAGACTATATAGTAAACTATTAACAGTAGTTTCTTCTGAGGAATGGGGAGTGGAGTTTGAGGGGTTTGCCCTTTTATATTTTTTACTGGATATATTTTTTAATTTTAAGTTTTTCCACTGGACAAATCTAACTTTTATAATTTTGAAAGTTCTCATAAAAATTAAATTAAAAAATGTTTAACACTAGTCTTTCCCCTTTATTTTCACCGTAGGACACCGAAGGCACCACCGGAAGTCAAACAAGCACTTCAGAGCCTGCCAGGAATTTATCAAACGTTGCCAGCTAGCAAGCTTTGCTCTGCCTCTATAGGAGCTCCGAGAGCCTCTCCCAGTGAAACATTCTCAGTCCAGAAGGGGTCAGCACACCTAGACAATGTCCTCCAGCTCCTTCTCCCTGCCCCCACTTCCTAAATCATTCCAGTGATCTCAAAAAGCAAGTTTCCCAAGATTATTTTGATGATCGTTCCCTCTCGTGCTTTCCCCTGTAAGTCTTTTCCTATGCCCTCTCATTCCCCAGGCTTCATTTAAGCTTAATTATCTGAAAGAAACCAGGAAACCCCAGCTTCCTAGCTGGTTCCACCTGACCTTAAGTACAACCAGGCAAGTAGCAAAAAGAAGTCAGTAAATATTACTAAATGTAACAGGTCAAAATAATTTCTTTCAAATGGAGTCTGGCAACTCACATTCAAGTCAGATGACCCACTCTACCCTGTTCACTCCAAACTCAGCCCAGATTCTACATCTACACATACTTCTTCCCACCACCTCTCCCTCCCTCTCTCTCCCTCTCTCTTACTCTCTCCTGCCCATCTTTTTATTCTTTTACTCTTTCAACAAACCCTTTCTGAGGTAAGAGCCAAGTGGGGCAACTAAAGCAGCTATGGCAATGAATTAAACATGGTCTTGTTAAAGATAATATAGGTTTAAAACACTGGTCATTTCCTAGCATGTAGAACACCTTCAGGATTCATGACTGTTATCATCATCAAGAGTCATTGTACTCTGTGAGTTTCCAAACTAGTACAGAAGACATGGTATATGCAGAACCATAGGTCCAGGGCTAGAGAGATGGTATGGAAGATCTCAAATGCCACTGAAATGGGCTTCACGCTGTAACAAAATGGAAGTGAAATGATAAAGCAATAATACAAGGTAATTAAACTGGCAACCATTTGAAAAAATGAAGAAAAGATTATTACAACAGTATAGAGAAAGCCTTCCCCCCTGATCCTTCCCTCAACATCAGAAGGGGCAGGGGGAAGGAACACTCATCCAGAATCTGGCTTCTGTCATCCCAAAGGACTAAGTTGGGATGTTGCCTTATGAGAAAAAAAATTTTTTTAATTGAGTGGTGAGTGGGGTGGGGTCCTATTTATGACACAAGAGGGCAAGCCCCTCCCCTCTGGTAGAAGAGTGCTGGGCACACGCCCTCCTCCTGTTTCTAATCCATCCTCACACAGCTGGAGGCACAGAAGAGCCTCACTGGGCACAGGAGCGGGGGCCACCAGTGGTCAGCCCACTTGTCAACTGCCTTAAAAAGACCAGGAATGCCAGGGTAAAGGAGTGGAACCCAAAGGAAGGTGTCATCATGAGGAATCAATGAGGCATCTGTGACACAAGAGGCCTGGGTGGGAGGCCAGAAGGATGAAGCCTGGGAGGTCCACATCTCCCACGAGGGAAACAACAACAGTGCAGCCAGGTTCTAAGTCAGTAACTAGGCCTGACTGGGATGAGCCACACGAGACCCCTATCACCCAGCAAGAGCCTGGCCCAGAAAAGACACTCATAACACAGCCAGCATCTAAGACCCAGCAGGGACCCAATACTCAACAGGAGCCTGCTTCCCAGCAAAGGCCCCTCACTCAGCAGGAGCCCCTCGCCCAACATGAAGCTGAATCCCAGCAGGACACTACAGCCCAACAAAAATCTGCTTTACAACAGGAACTTCTTGCCCCACAGGAGCCGGCAGCACAGCAATCGCCTCCCATCCAAAGGGTGTCCTTCACTCAACAGGAAGCTGCCTCACAGCAGGGAGCTGGGCCAGAAGAAGAATCTAGAACTGAACAGGAGTCAGAATTGGGAGAGGGACATGTAGCCCAGCCAGCACCTGGCTCAGCAGAGCCACCTCTAGTCCAACAAGAAACTGGATCAACACCTCTGGCCCAAACTGAATCTGTGTTCCAAGAGGAACCAGGACAGTCTGACGCTATAGCCCAGGAAACAGCTACAGCCAAATCCCAGCATGGATCTCCGATGGAGTGGGGGTTTCTATCAAAACTTCATGAACTATCTGTACAGCAACCAGCCTCAGAGTGGAAGGCATTTCTTAAGTGGGTCACAGATGTTGACTCCGAATCAGATTTGGGGTATCCATATGAGACCGATTCGCCAGTTGTGAGGGGTGGAACACTGACCCAGGGAATGAAGCTGGACTTTGAGGGGAAACCTGGTTATGAAGTGGTGTCAGGAAGTGCTGGGACATCAACTCAAGGAAAAACCAGAGACTACTGGGACACAGGTAAGTTGAGCCTGAAGGAACAGGAGTCCCCCAGGGACAGTTATTAAGTACTGGGAGATACAAGTATGTCAGGTTAGCTCAGGTGATCCCTCAGCAGTCCTGCTAAACGAGGATCAGCAGCCCTATTTGATAGATGAGGGAGCCCAGGCCTTGAGATGTAAAGCATCTGACAGGAGGGGGGCAGTAGGGAGTGGCCAGGCCAGGATCCAAAGCCAAGGTCTGACTTCTTCACAGGCCCCAGGCTGCCTCCCTTCGAAGGATTTGGGGTAAATAAAAGTGGGAAAGTACTCTGAGTCAGGGGCCAGAACACCGAGGAACCCGCCTCGCTGCCACTATTCATCCATCCCTCCCCAAACCCACTGAGCACAGCTCTGGGGCAGACACTGCGTTGTACACGGGAGACACAAGGCTGAACGTGGCCCCTTACCCGTGAGGAGCTTCCATCCCGACTAGGCCGAAATCTGTGCCTTCACAATCCCTGAGGCTCTCCAGGTCAGCCCTCTGCGGCAGGACACTTGCTCCCCTCCCCAGGCTGCCCCCTCAGGGGAGTCCCAATCCAGTCAGGCCTCTGCAGGCCTTACGGGTTGCGTGCTCTGAGAGGGGCCGTGGGGTCCGCCAAAGACCCCAAGCAAGATAGGGGCTAGGGGAAGGGAGGGCTGGCGTGCCTTCCTCCCGTCCTCCGAAGTAGGCAGCGGTACCCTGGGGTGCGGGCTCCAGCTCCCATCCGCCTTCTCTAGGCGGCAAACGGGCGTCAAGTGTTCTCCCTGCAATGCGGGGTTTCTTGTTGAAGAAGCGGGAGGGAGAAAAGCATGCAGCCCCACTCCGAAAGCTGAGGGCGCTGTAAGACGGCCGAGCCCACGGGCCGGCAGTGGGGGCTCCAGCCCAGAGGCCCCGCCCTCCCGGAAGGGCTGACCCGTCTCTCAGGGCTGCGGCGAGGGAATTGGTGTCCCTTGGTGCCAAGGCTGGTTGTACGCCTTTGGGAAGGTGGGAAGGAGGGGCAGAATGGAAAGAGAGGGCTCCAGGTCTTTTCCCAGTGCTGAGGGTGAGTTATTTCTCTAGGCCACCAGAACCTGTATCAAGGGACGCCCTCCCCAAACTAAGAGGGCGACCAGGCAGCCTTTCTTGAAGCGCCGGTGCGGCCGCTATGTGTCCATGAGCGAGCCTCGAGCTTCCTCTGTTTCCCGCCTTTTCCCTGGCTCACTACCCTGCTCCCGCCGCCGCTCCTCCCTACCCGCGGGCCGGCGACGCGGGGCTAGTACGCAGGCGCCGAGTAGGCTCCCCGCCCCTCCCCCCACTCACCGGGGAAGAGAAGGCAGAAAAAAGAACCGCGAGAAATAGGGCAATAAAGAGAACTAGGAGGTGGGGACGGGGGTGCAGAGAATGGAGAAAGCGGGGCTTCCTCCTCCGACGACTAGCAGGCAGAGCCACGCCTCTGGTGCTGGCGCCCCGCCCCGGCTTTGAATTGCCCGAGAACCTGGCCGGCTCCCCTGCCCCCCAGACGGAGGCTCAGCGGCGCCCCGGTCTCCCCTCCAGCGGGCGGGCAGGTTGGCGTTCTAGGGGATTCCTACGTGGGAAGGTGAGTGGGAAAACAAGGCTGACAACCAGCAAGTGATAAAATCGAGGCTTCCGAACCAGGATGGCCACTGTGGGACTCCCCACTAGTCCTGCCTGATGGACGCTCTTCACTGCCTCCAGGACTGCATTTTGTCGGTCGCGGTCCTTTGGTGTAGAAGGGGCGGGGCCAACCTTAGGCCCTGGCGGTTGAAGGCGGGACCCGGCGGTGGAGTGAGGTTCAGAGTGCCCAAGGGGTGGGACCCAGAGTGGAGCAACCCCATGATTGGGTGGTAGGGGCGCCCAGCGTGTGTAAACAAGATTAGCCCTCGGGGCGGAGCATAAAGGCTGCAATTGGTCCCCGCGCTGGGAACTGAGGAGGATTGATGGAGTCAGTCGGGGAATCCGGGGCCGGGGCCCCGGCCTCGAAGGAGGACAAAGAGGGATCCAAGTGCCGTAGCCGCCGGCGGTGGCGAAAAGCCAAGGGCAAAGGTGAGCGCGCGGGGGTGGGCAACAGCCCGGAAGGAACCTCAGACATCCTGCGAGGAACAGGGGACTAAGTGGACCGACCCACCACCTGGAGAAGTAGGGGAGTCCGTGGGTTGGCCCATTGCCGCCCTGCGGGGGGTTGCGGGGATGATGTGAGAGCGGAATTTCCCCCCAGCCTAGAGACTACCGGGCGCCCCGCTACTGCCTCGGGAAGAGAGTCCAGAATGCGAGTCTTTGGACCAGCGTTACTGCTCTGGCTCAGTACTCGCTTTGTGACCTTAGGCAACTCCTGCTCTCATTGTTTCCCACCTGGGAAATGGTTCAAGTGCCGATTTTCCGGTCAGCGGCACTCTGGAAAGATAGTAAGGAAGAGGTTTATAAGCTGTTGCCCAAAGAGGAAGTTTAGGGGTGAGTCAGAGAAAGGTAGGAGGAAGGAGTGCCCCAAGGTGGGGAATGCCAGGGGGCCATTGCAGCTCAAAACAGACCTGCCCTCCCATCCTTCATTTAGTCCATTCATCCATTCCCTGTCAGTCCACCTGCTTCAGCCCCACTCCCCTGGGCCCAACTTCCTGACCCTCTTCTAGGACTAGGGATTCCTGGGTTTGCTTCAGCCGCCACACCCTCCCTCAGGAGAAGGGAGGCCTGTCACATTATTTACTGAAAGACTGACAGTCCAACGGAGATGCTGCAAACCTCAGGCACAGGCTGGCATTAAGCCCTTGCTCAGTTTTGAGTATTTGTCAACCCAGGTGAGGACCTGTGAGAAGTTCCTGTGCAGAAAAGAAACTGACATAGCCCCTAAGCCCCAGCAACCCCACACTCATTGTTCTCCCTGCCACAGGCTGCACCGTTCATCCCTGTCAAGGACAGAACGGGAATTGGCTGTGATGCACGTGCCCACTCAGATAGGCTCAGGCCGGTGCCCACGTGCATTCACTGTCACACAGCAAGACTGCATCACAAGCCGACAGAGTGCCCAGAGGCAGTACAGACCGTGGTTAAGTGCATGGGCATTGGAGACCTGGTTCCTCAGCCTATGGGCAACAGGTTCCCTCCCTTGCGTCGACTTTTTGAGCTAGAAAGTGGACATAATTAGAGTGCCTGACTCACGGGACTGTTGTAAGGTTTGAACAAATGTGGTGTGTTTGGCGCTGGCACACAGCAAGCCCCCAGAAGGAGTGGAGGTCACCCCTCATGAGACAGCAAGCTCCCCAAGAGTGGGGCTGTGTCTGCCTTGTTTACCCCATATTTCCAGAGCCTGCTATGCCAAGCACATAGGAACTCAAATATTTATTGAATTAACCAGTAAAGGAATGCATGAACTGTAACACTGGGCCAGTAATAAACATGCTGCACTTAGGATTGTCACGAGGAGTCAGAATCCTCATGAGCAGGGCTTCCTGCACAGGGCTGAGCCAGTCCTCACAAAGCCACGGGCCCACCTACTCAGGCCCATTCCCCCAAGCTCTAAGATTTGCCTCATTTGTCCTGGTGCCAGGTCTAGGTTGGGTGAATCAGTCCCCGCCCCTGCCCCAAGGGCATCCAGGCCTGCGGTGCAGTCCTTGTCATCGATTCGATCTTGCCAGTAACCCAATGACGCTGGTGTCATCATGATCACCTTATTTCCCTGATGATGACACTGAGGCCCTGAGGGAACAAGGTCACCTGGGCTTCCTTTTTGGCTAGTGAGGGCAGAGAGATGGCCATCTCCAGCCTCCTGAGGGCAAGGAGTGTGTGAGCTCAAAACTGCTCTGTGCACAGATTGTTCAGCAGACATTCACTGGGCACTTCTTTGTGCCAGGCCTGGGCTCTCGGTGACCAGATATAATTCTAAACTGTGATAAATACAAGAGGGAAATCCCTGAGAAAATGTAAGTGGGAGGCTCTCCTAAAAGGTGACATTGGGCCCAAGGATGAGGAAGTGTTGACTGCTCGGCGAGGGGGCAGGGAAGGCCAAGGGGACACAATGAGCAGAGACCTTGAGGCCCGAGGAAGTAGCACATTACAGCACAGCGGGACTTCATCGAGGGAGGGGAGGAAGAGAAGGCTGTGCGGCCCCCCGATGGTCCCTGGTTTAGGAGGCCATGTCTAGAATGTGGGGCTTTACGCTGAGAGCAAGGATGGTGCTGTTGAAAGGCTGGGAGTGTGTGACCAGATTTATGTTTTAGAAAGATCCTCGGGCTGCTGCGTGGAACAGACTGAAAAGGACAAAGTCAGAGCCACATAAAAAGTTGTTACAGTCATCCAGATAAGGGAGCAGTGGGAGTGGGGAGGACCAAGTTCTAGAGGCTTCTACGGGGCAGGGTGGACAGAGCTTCATTATGCACTGGATGAGGATAGGGGGCGGCCAAGATGATACCCTGGTTTCTGGCTTGAGCAAATGAGGGGACATGCTTATGCCACACACACACATACACACACACACACACATGCCCACAAAACCTCACAGGCTGAGACAGAGGCAGATACACTCACAGCCTGAGAAGCACACGCACAGGCTGTGGCACATGCATAAAAATATGCCTTTGGACATACCAAGAAACAGAAAAATGCACAGATTAAGAAAAAATGTCAACACACCCACCCACAAACACAGGCTGGGTCAAACACTGGCCATGACCCAAACCCATGTGTACATATATGCATGTGAACCTCACACACACTCATACCTGACAACCCAGAGAGCACACAGCTGACACGTGACAGGGAAGGAGCAACACTCAGATATGCCATCCTTGCAGGGTCTGTGACCCTGGGCAGCATGTCACCTGTCTGGGTCTGTTTTCTCATCTTCCAAAAGGGGTGATAATAGTCCCCACCTCACGCATCCTGGGGAGGATGAAATGAGTTACTTCACAGAGAGCACACAAAGAGATCAGTACCCGGCACACTACCACCGGACCTCAGAGCGCTGTCTGCTCCTCTGAGGGAACACTCGGGGAACTGGCTGCACTTGCCGGCACCTGTACCCAGGCGTCTCCCTTTCAGAAGCCCTTACCCCTCCCAGGCCCCAGACCTCACCCTTCCTTCATCCTCCCCCCACTCCCTTCCACACTGCCCTGCTCCATCACCAGGGGCGAAAATCCAGGCCTGAATCAGATGCCCAGTGCTCTATGGGGCAAAGGGCTGGTGCCCAGACAGCAAGACCCCTCAGCCCTACCTCTGCCCCAGTCTCTGCCCATGGCCCTGGTGGGCCTGCCTATGCCCCAGTGCCCTCTGCCTGGGATTCTTGACAAGTTTCTGGCGATCTCAGCATCCCTTCCTGCCAGCTCCACCGGCCCAGCCCCCAGGGAGCCACTTAGACCAGGGCAAAGGGCAGGGCCCTCGGAGTCATAAGGGCCTGTGATCCAGCCTCTTCCCCACCGCTTTGTGCAAGTCACTTGTTCTGTCCAGGTCTCTTCTGTCCTCATCATCAATAAAGAGTCCTACCACATAGATGGGAAGTAAATAACCATGGCTTTACAAAGTCGGAAACCACAGTCTATTAGGCAATAAATACATGCTGGCTGTGCGCCAGGCACTGTGCAAAGGGTCCGGGTACAGCAATAAAACAAAGTCCCTGCCATCAGGGAGCCTGTAAATTAATGAGGGAGACAAAGAGGAAAGACATAAATAGTCAGTTGTATGGTATGTCAGGCAGCAATGCGTGCCACAGAGAAAAATGGCCCAGTACACACCTTGGTGAGGCCACACGAGAACCACCGAGCAGACAGCTATAGAAAAGGCCTCCCTGGGCGGGGACAGGCAGGATGGCCAAGTGCAATTTCCCGATGAGGAAACCAGGCTGATCCAGGATCACCAGGTGAGTGGCTTGGGCTGGTATTCCGCTGTCACAGCCACTAAGCTTAGAGCTCCCTCCAGAGGCCTCTATCTGTCCACCTTGTCTGCCCTGGAGAGGGGTGGTTCTCTCCCTCACTGTGACTTCTCAAGCTTTCCTTCCTTCCTTCAAGTATTCGCTGAGCACCTACTATGTGCTGGACCCACTGATGGGTCTGTCCTCATGAGGATGGCATTTCAGGGGGGAAAAGAGGAGGACTCGCCCCCGGCCAAGCAAATGACACTGAGGCCTCAGGGCCTCAGGGCCTTGCACCCGTCCCTTGCCAGGCCCTGCACCTTATTTTGTATTTGTGACTTTGTATTGTTTTTCCTAAATAGCCCCACCTCCACACATAAGTTTCATGTTCTTATAAGCTTCATGGCTCTGTGAAGCCGGGTTCTGCCCCCAGGGGGAAACAAATAATAAACACGTAAACAAACAAATGTGTCAAATTCTAGGAAGAACAACTTAAGCATGATGGCAGAATAGTGCTGGGGCAGACCTACAGGGATGAGGGGTTAGGGACTGCCTCTTCAAGGAGGTGACGAGCTGAGGACTGAAGGGCAAGAAAGAGCTGGCCAGGCAAGAAGCATGAGGATTAAAATAGGTGAAGTGTCTCTCAGCCTTGCTCTTCCCATATGAGGCAGAGAGGACAGTCACAGCAGGATGGGATATGAAGGGTAAGTGGCAGGTACAGGGTGCCCAGTGTGCGAACACCACACAGTAGGTAGGGCCTGTGGCTCAGGCCCCTAGCTGAGCTTGGCACTGCCCTTAATCTGCTTTTGTCCTCCCAGGAGGGACAGGCAGGGCTAGCTACCCTCTTTCCCTAACAGCTGGGGCCAACTGTGCCAGGACCAGCCTGGGGCTGGGGGGAGGTAGCGGGTGCTGAGATCACAGGGCCCTTTGCTCCCTGAATCCACGCCGGAGAGAGGGAGGGCAGCCTGGCTGGGTGAGAGGGGACAGTTTGTTCAGAACTGGGACTAAGACTCCTGGGTCTGGGGGAGGAGGAGCTGGGGGCCTGGACTTCTGGGTCTGGGGGAGGAGGGAGCAGGGGGCCTGGGGTTCTAAAGCAGAATTGAACTGGAGCTGGGAGCAGGCAGGGGGGCAGGGAATTGGGCTCCAGCTCTGTTTACAGCACATGGTTCTCACTGTCCCTTGTGGGTAGGAGGGAGGTGGATCAGTGGCCACACCCTGAGCAGGCTAGGCCCCTCCCCGGGTTTATCACCCCAGGCTGCTACTGGCAGGAGCCACAGTCCCACAGTCCAGCAGTCCTAGCCCTGGGAAGGCTCCGAAGAGGCCTGGAGGGGTGAGTGCCCAGCTAGCTAAGAAATAGGAATGGCCCTGAGAGACAGGAATGGCCACTGCCAAATTGCAGGGCCTGGAAGGGAAAGAATACACCTTCTAGGGGAGCAGGGGACCATCAACCCAGGAGCCAAACACAGTGCGGAGTGGGCTGCATGAGGGAAGAGTCTCTTGAACAGAGGGCAGGGGGGACCCTCAAGTGTGGGGACTCCAGTTTCTGAGGATCAGAGCCAGAGGCCCAAGCTCCAGAGCCCCAGGAGGGAGACAGGGCTCCGGACCTGGGTTTGAATTCTGCTCTACTGCTTTTAATGCAGCCTTCAACTCCTTACTTAACACCTGTGTGCCTTAGTTTCTCCTGTATAATGGGATGCTACCACTCATAGCTGAAGCACGAACCAAGGCAGTCTGGGTCTCAGAGAGTTATCAAGGACAAATGAACAAACGCATAGAAAGCTCTTAACATGGTCTGGCACAGAGTGAGCTCAAGGTCAGAGGCAACAATGATTATGAATGAGTACTCAGGAGGGCAGAGCTGGCCTATGCAATCTAAGCCAAGTGGACAAGCCAGAAGGCCGGGAGACCCAGCTGGGAGAGGAATGAGACAGTTTGAGGACTGTACGGAGGAACAGTGTGGGAGCTGGAATTTGGAGGGGGTCCCACAGCCAGACTTGAGGGGCCAGGAGGGGGCAAGAGTGACTCTTCAGTTTTAAGTAAGGCTAGAGTGATGAACTCCTGGGTTCAGGAAGAGAATTAGGCTTGAGACCAGGGTCCTGGGGCACCACCAGGTGGATGGGAGTGGTGGGCTGAGGGATGAACTCTCCCAAATATCGGTGGAGGAGAAGGGCCTGTGGGTGATGCCTGGGGGCCTGTGAAGGAGGTGGGGTGGAGGCCTGAACTGGGTCCTGACAGGGGACACCAGCTGGAATCCAGACTCCTCAGAACCTAGAAGGAGTCCTGGGCCCAGGACAGTAAATGGACTTTCGGGTCCCTGAAAGACAGGAAAATGGATAGGAAGACTCCTGGGTATAGGAGATGCTGGAGTGAGGGAACCAATAGGGGAGAGCAGAGACACCTGGGGAGAACGGGCTGAGGGTTTGAACTCCGGGATCCTGAGGAGGAAGAATGGATCTAGGTATCTGAACTCATGGGTCCTAAGGAAGGAAGGGGATAAGGCCCTAGCCTTCACCATTGGGTCTAAAGGAAGAGGCCAGATTCTGAAGCCTGAGTCTGAGGGAGGAAGGGCATAGAGACCAGGGCCCCAGTTGAGCCAGGGATGATCCAGCCCTGCTTACTGAGCCTCTCCACCTGCTTGCAGCCTCAAGGCTCATGCACAGCATGGACTTACGCACGATGACACAGTCACTGGTGACTCTGGCAGAGGACAACATGGCCTTCTTCTCAAGCCAGGGCCCTGGGGAGACAGCACGGAGGCTGACAGCCGTCTTTGCGGGTATCCGGGAGCAGGCGCTCGGGCTGGAGCCAGCCCTGGGCAGCCTGCTGGGCATGGCGCACCTCTTTGACCTGGATGCAGAGACTCCGGCCAACGGGTACCGCAGCCTGGTGCACACAGCTCGCTGCTGCCTGGCACACCTGCTGCACAAATCACGCTACGTGGCCTCCAATCGCCGCAGCATCTTCTTCCGCACCGGCCACAACCTGGCTGAACTCGAGGCCTACCTGGCCGCCCTCACCCAGCTCCGTGCTCTGGCCTACTACGCGCAGCGCTTGCTGGCCACCAGCCAGCCAGGGGGGCTCTTCTTTGAGGGTGACGAGGAGCTCAGCACTGACTTCCTGCGCGAGTATGTCACTCTGCACAAGGGCTGTTTCTATGGCCGCTGCCTGGGCTTTCAGGTGAGCCCCTGCCCTGCCCTGGGCCCACAGTGAAGGCACCTGGCGACCCCTAACCTGGCCCAATAGTGTAGCAGAATAACCACAAGGATCATAGATCAGAAAACTGCAGATACAGAAAGGGAAAGCTGTCTGGGGCTAAGACAGAGCTACACAGGGACCTCAAACATGTGACACCCCCCGCCCCGCCCCGCCCCAGGCCAGATCCACCAGGGAGCAAGAAATCTTTAATTTGCATAGCTTTTTATACCAGGCTCCCCACTGCTCTCTATAGTCCTACCCCCAGGAGTGCATTCACCTTTTTATGTTATCTGGCCCCTGAAATCACACAAGAACCCCCAGGAGGACAGTCAGTATTATTCTCAAAGGCCCATTTAGTCATCCCCACTGGAGACCTGGGAGGGAGGAGCAGAGGGTCCCTGGAGCTGCTCTGCTGGACCCGGGTCTGCCTGGGCTTTGTGACTCACCTAGGGAACTGCAGCATCAGGCTCTCCAGGCTGAGTGGAGGGCCAAGGGGCGGATCTGAGTTGGTGACAGTGAGGAAAACCTGTTCTCAACCCCTCTCCTCCCTGAATGAGGGCCCTGGCTCCTGCCCGCCACAGGCCTCCTACCCTCTGCTTACCCCAAACCACCCTCGAGGAGACACAGCTCATCTCTGCCCTAGAAGGAGGCAGCCAGAGGCCTTCAGAGTCATAGGAAAGTAGTTTGGAGACTCAAAATTGGGTGGCCCTTGGCGCACCAGGCTCAGAGCAGAGGCCAAGTCACCCCTGTCTGGGGTTGGTGCCAGATCCCCCAGTGCCTAGCCACGTCAGGGAATCCCACCAGGAGTATCTGGGGCTGTCTGGTCCTGCAGCCCGCTTCAGAATCTCAGGAGCTCCCCCCACTTCAGTGATAGTCAAGCGTGGCAGTCTCTTAGCCTCCACCCCACCCCCCGTCCCCCATTTCCCTGTGGGGCAGCCTCTCTCCAGTGACCCAGCTTGGGTATGCCTGGGAACTTCCCCTCACCTAAGATGAAACCACAAATACCGGGCCAGCCAGCTCCTGTGTCCTGGCTGTGACCTTCAAGTCACGGGAGAGAGATCCTGGGGCCACCTGAGCCAGCATCCAGCCACAATGGCCAGGCACCCCTTGGCTCTCTGGCCCACTGGGACCCTGGCCAGGGTGGGGCCACGCCTGACAGCTACTCTGGGGACGTGCTGTGTTGCAGGACAGCCCCACCCCTCTGGCCCCCCATGAAATGGCAGCCCCAGGAGAGCAGAGGTCTTTCCTGTCTGGGTCTGGCTCAGCCCCTGCTCCAGCCCAGTGCCTAGCACACAGGAGGACCTGGGCCAGCATTTGCCAGATGAACAGAAGACCCCTGCTGGCCCTGAGCCCACCTCCTGTGGCTTTTTCCCCCTCTGATCTCATCTCCCCATTGTCTGTCTTTCCTGGGCTGCATGGCTCCTCTCTCAGATGCTGTCTCCCTCTTTGGCTGTCTTTTTGCCTCAAAATCTCTGGCCCTATCTTTGACCATCTCCCGTCTGTCCTGTTGACTTGTAACTGGTCCCCATTGCCGTCCTTGCCTTATCTCTGTTCCTCGCTGACTTTTAGGAAATCCCTGCATCATTTTATACCCAGCTTAAAATCCTCCAGTGGCTCTACCCCCCATCTGGAATAAGTCTGAATTCCTCAGGCCCTATGTAAGCCCACTTTGCTTCTCTGACCTCATCCCTGCTCCTCCTCCCCTACCCTCTGCTCCAGCCACGTTGGCCCCTGGTTTCCTTATCCACAACCAGGCCCACCTCAAAGCTTTGCACTTGCTGTGCCCTCTGCAAGGAGCAGCCTTCCCTCACTTCATTTGGGTCCCTCAGGCCCCCTCCTCTAAGTAGCCTGACCCCTAGTCATTCTGTGTCCCCTCCACCAACTGTCTCTTCAAAGCATTAGTCATTACTTGACATTATATAGCCTGTGCCTAGAGCAGTGCCTGGCACACAGAGATAGCTCAGTAAAAGTCTGCTGAATGACGACACCTGCCCCTCGCTCCTGCATGCCCCTGGTCCTTCTTCTGGGTGGTGGGTGATACAGAGGCCTCTCTCCACAGTTCACGCCCGCCATCAGGCCGTTCCTGCAGACCATCTCCATCGGGCTGGTGTCCTTTGGGGAGCACTACAAACGCAACGAAACCGGCCTCGGTGAGCCCCAACCAGCTGGGCCCTGCCTGCACCACCCCTGCCCTCCCACCCCTCCTCCCCATCCCTGGCCCCACAACCTGACCTGCCCGGGCTCCCTGACACCCTCCTGACCCCCAGGTGTGACCGCCAGCTCCCTCTTCACCAGTGGTCGCTTTGCCATCGACCCAGAGCTGCGTGGGGCCGAGTTTGAGCGGATCATTCAGAACCTGGACGTGCACTTCTGGAAAGCCTTTTGGAATATCACTGAGATTGAGGTGCTATCGGTGAGCATGGGGCGTGATGAGGGCCTAACCTAGGGACACTGAGGCCCAGAGACCATCCCAGGGATATCAGGTCTCCACAGGGCTCCAGACCCAGGGATAGCACATAAAGGAAAAACTGGGGGCTTATGCTGCCCCTCCCCAGTGCTCCTTCTGTTCCCTATCCCCAGTCTCTAGCAAACATGGCATCAGCCACCGTGAGGGTAAGCCGCCTGCTCAGCCTGCCACCAGAAGCCTTTGAAATGCCACTGACTGCTGACCCAAAACTCACGGTCACCATCGCGCCCCCCTCAGCCCACACGGGCCCTGGGCCAGTCCTCGTCAGGCTCATCTCCTATGACCTGCGTGAAGGACAGGTAGGGCCCTTGCCTCGGCCAGGAACAGGTACAGAGCAAGGGGCCAGGGCAGCTCCCTCCCCAGCACCCACCTTCACCCAGATGCCCTCCCTTCCCTCCATGCCTTTGTAACTCACTGCACCTTCCCCCCTCTAGTATCTCTAAGCACATACCCTTCGTGGGGAAGGCTCAGGCAGGCAGCCCCAGCGTCATCCTCCTCCTCCCTCACCCCCAGGACAGTGAGGAGCTCAGCAGCCTGGTGAAGTCTGAGGGTCCTCGGAGCCTGGAGCTTCGGTCACGGCCCCAGCAGGCCCCCCGCTCTCCATCCCTGGTTGTGCACTTCCACGGCGGTGGCTTTGTGGCCCAGACCTCCAAGTCCCACGAGCCTTACCTCAAGACCTGGGCGCAGGAGCTGGGTGTCCCCATCGTCTCCATCGACTACTCCCTGGCCCCAGAAGCTCCCTTCCCCCGAGCGCTGGAGGAGTGCTTCTACGCCTACTGCTGGGCTATCAAGCACTGTGCCCTCCTCGGTGAGCCCAGCCCTGTCCCTGCCCGAGCTTGCGTAGGGGAGCCAGTCACCTTGTTTCTCAAGTCTCCGTCTTCTCCCCCTGCCTCCCCTTCCATCCCCTACCACCCAGCCCTCTGCCACCTGGCTCCCCACACACCCCACTCCTCCATCTCTGCCTGAGCACTCTCTCCCCGGTGCCCCAGCCAACCTTCCATCAACCACTTCCTCCTCTGCCTCCAGCTCCCCCACTCCAGCATGGACACACCATCGCCGCCCCCCCCAATCTCCTTTGACCTTTTCTTTCCTCCTCCTGTTCCCTGCTGATGTCTCCAGCCCATTGTTCCAGCTCCTCTGACCTTCCACTTCTGACATCTTGGGAGGTACAGAGCAGGGTGGGACTGTGCCCCATGCCACAGGGCCCATGGTCCCTTCCCAGCCTGAACCCCTGGCTTCCATTCCCTGGCCTTGAATGCCTCTTCCTCTTCCCCAACTCTCGCCCATCCTCATTGCTTCCAGCCTCCCAAGCTTCCCCAGAGCTTCCCAAGAGCTTCCTGATCTCTAGGCCTCTCCATGTCTTTATTCGACCTGATTCTCTGGTCACTGTCCTTCGAATGGGTCCAAATCCCTACCTCAGTTTACCAGTCTCTAAACTTGCAGTTGGCTGGACCTTGGGGTTGGGGCCTGCACATCCCACCTCTAAGAGCCCACAGCTCCCGGCCCAGAGCTGGATTTCCTCCCTGCGAGGCATGACCAAGCCCCCTCTCCAAAACAGGCTCCACGGGGGAGCGGATATGCCTTGCAGGGGACAGCGCAGGCGGGAACCTATGCTTCACTGTCTCCCTTCGGGCAGCAGCCTATGGGGTGAGGGTGCCAGACGGCATCATGGCAGCCTACCCAGCCACGATGTTGCAGTCCACCGCCTCTCCCTCTCGCCTTCTGAGCCTCATGGACCCCCTGCTGCCCCTCAGCGTGCTTTCCAAGTGTGTCAGTGCCTATGCTGGTAAGGCCCACCCCCTCAGATCTGGGACCTGGGGAGCCAGGGTACCTGGGGCCCCCAGGGACAGGGGCAGAGCCCAGTGTCCTGGGTCTGAGGCAGAGGGGCTGAGGAGAGAAATCTAAGATTCCTCCTGAAGCGATGAGCTATTCTTGGGTCCTTGGGGGCATAGATGCCTGAGGCTCTGGGTGTTGAGACTGGGCCTAGAAAGAGAAGAGACCAATCCAGCCCCCGACACACACTCCACAGGTGGGGAAACGGAGGACCACTCCGATTCGGACCAGAAGGCACTGGGCGTGATGGGACTGGTTCGGCGGGACACAGCCCTGCTCCTCCGAGACCTCCGCCTAGGAGCCTCCTCGTGGCTCAACTCCTTCCTGGAGCTGAGCAGGCACAAGTCCCACCCTAACTCAGTGCCCATGGCAGGTGAGTGAAGCCCTCCCCACACACCTATCCAGGATGCCCAAGACAGACAGCCTGGCACACCACAAGTCCCGATACAGGGAAGGGGCTATGCCCTGGGGCCCTCGGGGGGGCAGACATCACCCGATTCCTGGTCCTGCCCCATTTCTAATCCTGGTCTCTACAGCAAAGCCTTGATTTTCCACAACAGTCCACATCCTGAAAATTCAAGGACTTCAGGTCCCCCCAGGTCGTTTCAGTCCCAGGGACTATAGGATTTAACTTTTCAAACAGCCTTTTCCAGAAAGACACCCGGTAAACAACTCAGAAGGTCTGCCCCAGGTGGGTCCTCGGGTGGGAGTCCAGCCCTCTTCGATTCTTTCCAGACTTTTATTTTAATTTATTGATTTCAGAGAGAGAAACATCAGTTGTTGTTCCACTTATTTATGCATTCATTGGTTGTTTCTCCTATGTGCTGTGACTGGGGGTCCAGCCTGCAACCGTGGTGTATTGGGACAATGCTCTGACCAACGGAGCTACCCTGCCCGGGGTTCCAGACTTTTAAGTGGGACTTGGGGGTAATATCCCTGCTGCAGGAGCTAACCAGTGAGGCTGGGGTGAGGAGATCAGCAAACTAGATGGACCTTGGGAAGTTTCCAAGCCTTGGGTGGGTGGCAGGACCCTCGGGTAGCCGAAAACCACTTCCATCCAGGGTTTTTCCCACTTTTCTTTAACATTTTAATTTTAAGGATTTTAAACCGCAACCAACGCAACTCATTTTCTCTCTCTCAAATCAACAGTATTTGCTGAGTAACAGAAATTGCATGTTCAAAAGTGTATGAATATTGAGAAAATTATTCCAGTTGTTTTGTTTTAAATTAAGTTTTGATTTTAGGGTATTCAAATGGGTTCCAATAAATACACACAGAAACACAAGGGATTTGAATGGTAGGCACACGGACCACTGAGCACTGGGACTTTGCTGACAAAGGTGACAGGTGCAGTCCCTAGAGCCCCTGCACACACAGAAGCCTAGCCCCCTGCTGCACCAGGTACTTGCTGGGTGGCGTGGGCAAGTAATGGCATCTGTGAGCCTTGCTTTGCTCCTCGATGAAATGGACACGAGAGTGCCCGCCTCATAAGGCTATCGTAAGGACTGCTCACACCCGTTCATGCCGAGCACCCAGCACAATACCTGGCACACAGTAGGTACTCTTAGGGGGTGCCAGCCTCCCTGACTGGGGCTGTACCCTGTGACTCTAGTCAACAGTTCTGTTCCAGTGACCCCCAGCTCACAGACTTAATGCAGTTATTCTCGTATCTTGCATTTGCCTTCATGGATTTATAAAGACAAGTGAGAAAAAACTGAAAAATAGAGGATTTTGGCCCTAGTGGTAAATAGGGTGGGTCTGATAAAATTAATGGAGCTGAGGCCAACGTGGGCACACCACGTGGGCCGGAGCACATCTGTAGCATCAGCTGGGTACTTGCTTTCCTGGTCACTCAAGGGAGAGAGATAAAACTGAAGAACACAAAGCCCGTCTTGGGAGTAGATCTATGTGGCTACAGGTGTGGGACCCCTGGGAATCTAATGTGCCCCCAAAACACTTTTTCGCTCCCTTCTTAGTCTCCTTTCAAGTCCTGTGGGCCTGCTCCCTGCTCCTCTTTGATCCATTCATACCCTCTGTGTCAAATAGCTGTAAAAAGATGGCTGGGCCAGGAGGCTGCTGGAACAGGGCGCCAGACCTGGTAATAAAACAGTTGGGTAATCCAATATCTTATCCCTCTGAATCCTCAGCACCTCCTATGAGGTAAGGACTATTTTTATCCCCTTTGTGCAAAGGAGGAAACAGAGACTCCCAGAGGTAAAGTGACCTGCTCTTAACCTTCCCAGGCACTACACACACACGCGCACACACACACCCCTCCACTAGAACACAGCTCCACCTCCAAGACCACGAGACTCCTTCTGCCTGCCCCTTGGAGTTGCAGTTTGGGCACGTGGAGTTCCCACCCGTCCCCAAAGAGGTATCTGGGGGGGGGAGGCACTCCAGGTCTCCACAGCCCTGGGACGCAGCTCCTCCTCCAGAGGCCTACAACCTTCCCTGCCAGCCACCCACATACCCACAACACAGCCAGGCTGACCTGCAGCCCAGCTAGCCCCTGACCTTGCTCCTCTCACAGAGCCAATTCGGCGCAGCGTGTCTGAGGCAGCACTGGCCCAGCCTGAGGACCCACAGGGAACGGACCCCCTCAAGGACCTGAAGCTGCATGAACTGAGCCTCAGGGGCAGCTCTGAGACATCAGGCACCCCTGAGCTGTCACTGTCAGCAGAGACACTTGGCCCCTCCACGCCCTCAGACGTCAACTTCTTATTCCGGTCTGAGGATACACCAGAAGAGACTGAGGCCCGAGATGAGATGAGCACCCAGGACAGAGGTCTAAGCATTGGTGCCACCTTCCCTGAGGGCTTCCACCCGAGGCGCTCCAGCCAAGGCCCCACACGGATGCCCCTCTACTGGTCGCCCATTGCCAAGAACCCCTTCATGTCTCCGCTGCTGGCACCTGACAGCATGCTGCAGAGCCTGCCACCTGTGCACATCGTGGTAAGTGCCAGGCAGGGACCGGTGAGGGGTGGGTGGGATGCAGATGCACCTGGGGAAGAAAGCTCCCAGGAAAGGGGAAAATGTCGGTAGCATGGCCCCCAGGGGAGAGGTGTGCCACCAGGAAGGAATGCCTGGCAATGGGAGAATGCAAGGGATTCAGGGCAGCCGTTTTCTTTTGCAGCCTTATTGAGCACCATGCCACCGAGGGGTAGCCACAGGGCTTGAAGAATCAGGGAATGGGAAGCTACAGCGGGGTCCTGGGGGAAGGAAAAAGCCAGGCAGAGAACAGGGAGCCCAGTTAAACTCATTCTACAACTCCCCAACCCCCCATGCCTCCCTCTTCTGTCTGCCCCTTTGTCCACGTGTTTCACCAACCCCGCCCCTTGTTTCATGCACGTCCTCCCTGTGCCTCACCCCCACTGTCCTGCAGGCATGTGCACTGGACCCCATACTGGACGACTCAGTCATGTTCGCGCGGCGGCTGCGTAACCTGGGCAAGCCCGTGACACTGCGAGTGGTGGAGGACCTGCCACACGGCTTCCTGAGCCTGGGGTCCCTGTGCAGGGAGACGCGCCAGGCGGCCGCGCTGTGTGTGGAGCGTATCCGCCAGGTCCTCACTCTGCCTGGCACCACCGTGGGGGTCTGAGCCTCGGGTCAGAGCCAGGCCACCCAGTACGTGGGGGTTGGGGGTGAGGGGCCGTGACACTAAAGGCCTCCTGTTTCTGTCTACATCAGCTTCATAGTGTATTGTGAATATGCTTCAGGAGGAGGGGAGGAGGGTGGGGACCCCTGCAGAAAGCCCCTGGCCCCTCCCTACCTGGGCCGTGGGAGACCACCAGCTGTGCCTTAAGTTGGGGATAATAAGGGGGAGGCCAGGAGGTGAGACCCTGCACTGGGGGGTGGGGGGGAAACCGGTCTCTGGAGACCTCTGGACCCGCATTCCACCATTGCCTTCTACTGCTACTGCAGCGGCTGCAGAGGCGGGGCCTGACCCCACCTGCAAGTCGGTTTGTTTTTGTTTGTAAATAAAAGTATTTAATTAGTTTGGCCTCTCGCAAATTGGGGAGGGTCGGTTTGTCCATCAGGGGGCAGCATCAGACTCAGCTGCTGGGAATGAGAAACCTAGGACTGGAGAGTTGAAGGCTGGGGGCCCAACCTGGGGTCCTGGAGAAGAAGGGGCCTGTGGGCCTGGATTCTTGGGTGCAGAGGGACTGGACTCCCTAAAACACACAGACTTCCCCACAGACTTAATCCAGGTAGAGCACCAGAGGACTCTGGGTTCCCACCTACTCCCCTTTATCAAACCAACCCCAGCACCCACCAGAAGGAAACCCAAATCCCCTAGATAACTGGAGCAAGCTAACAGGACACTAGAAACAAACTATTCACCCAAAATTCTGAAGGCCCCAGCTCTGCCCAGCTGTGACAGTCCCTCAGTCCCTCAACAAAGACTCTGTTTCCTCAACCTTTTATAAGCCCTGGGTTTGAAGCAGAGATGGTTTCAATCCAGGGTCTGCCCTCAAGGGACTCAGGGAGGATTCAAGATTGATGCAGACAGCTCCTACAAGGGCTACACCTATAGTAGTCAGGGAGGGCTTCACAGAGGAGGTGATCCAAGCTTGACTTTTTTTTTTTTTTTAAGATTTTATTTATTTTTAGAAAGAGAGGGAGAGAAACATCAATGTGTCGTTGCCTGTTGCGCACCTGTACCGGGGACCTGGCTGGCAACCCAGGCATGTGCCCTGACTGGGAATTGAACCAGCAACCCTTTGATTTGCAGGCCTGTGCTCAATCCACTGAACTACACCAGCCAGGGTCCAAGCTTGACTTTAAATAAGCAGAAGAAACATGCAAAGTTGTTAGAGCAAGTGGCCTGTGATCAAGGCCTCTGCATGGCCAGAAGGTCAGGTGCAAAGTGGGAAGTGGCCTGAGGGACCCGGAGTGGTCAACAGGAGTAAATCCTGAAGGACCTGAAGTGCAATTTGGACTATAACTGAAAGGCAGTGAGAGCCGCAGATGGGCTTTGAGCAGGGATGGGATTGGTGGCACTGACGAGCCTGCTGGGACACTGAGGGGCAGGCTGAAAAGGGCAAGGGTGGAGCACTGGAGGCAAAGGAAGAGGATGGAGCCAGGGAAGACAAAGCCTGAGCAGGGGCAGAGGGTAGGGAGTGGGAGTAGAGGTGGAGCAGAACCCAGAGCTGTAACTTAGGTTGAATAAATAGGACTTAAGGGTAGAGCAGAGGTGACAGAAGAGTAAGGGGACAATGGCTCAAGTCTGGCCAGGGCAAGGTAGACAGTGATGCTGTCTCTTTCCTGGGAGGAAGCTCAGGTGTGTGTGAGGAAGGGGGGGGCGCACATGGAGAGATCAAACAGTCTTAGTGAGACATCCAGGGGTACATGCAGGAAGGCAGGAGAGTGGGCTGGGTGCTCACTTCTGACTGGAGCTGAGGGACTAGAACCTTTCTAGGAAGAGGGGGCAGGTGGGATGAGCAAAGGGCTAGGACAGACACAGAGAGCTCTGAGGACCATGGCCCCCCGTGAAGAGCGGGCAGTGAAAGTTGAGCCCAGGAAGGCTCTAAGGAGTAGCTGCAGAGGGAAGATCAAGAAAGAAGAGAACATGGAGCAAAGGGAATGAATGTCAGGGGAGGAGGGGGTGGTCTATGTCAGATGAGAACCCAAATGTGATCACCGGGCCTCAACAATGAGTGGGTGGGTCCTCAGTGACTTGTACAGAGCCCCTGCAGGGCCATAAGAGGTGGGCAGCCAGATGTGTGGAGGATTAAGGAGGGAGTGGAAGGTAAAGGATTGGGTAGGTGGATACCACAAGTCTTTAGCTGTAAAAGGGATGAAAGCTAATTCAACAGAACTTGATGCAGTATTTGTGTGTGTTTAGAGAAGATGGAACATGTTTTATACCGCCTGAGAAGGAAGGGAAGGAGAGATGGAAGATGAGGAGCACAAGAAAGCTGTTTCCTGAAGGGAGGAGGAGAAGAGGACCCTCACCTCAGCGGCCCTCATTCACTTGACTGACTTCTGAATCAGGTCCTGTGATGGGGGAGGGAGCCATAGCCCAGAACTCTCCCTGAAGCTCCAGACCCACTGGTGTGAATGACAGTTCCCCTTGTCCAGCTCATAGGACCCCTTATTCATCTCTGTCCAGTCATCATCACCAACCTGCTCTTCTTTCCTGTCCCTGTCTCAGGGATGGCTTCATCATCCCCTTTCGCTCCAATGGCTCCTCCTCTGGAAACCCTTTCCTGACCCGCCAAACCCCCCAAAAAGACTCTTCCAGACTCCCCTGCCTCTGCCACATCCCTGCCTATCGATGTGTGGGGGCTATCCTCCCATCTGACCCAGGCCTGACTCATACAGGGACGCCGGAAGCCTCAGGAAATGTTTAAGTAATGGGCGGGTGAAAGTGTGGATAAGTGAGTGTGAGGGGTTATACGAGGAAATCAGTGAGGGAATTAATGTGGGCAGGGCAGGTAGGTGCAAACAAGAATCAGGTTTTGGGTGGGAGGAATGAAATGAACGAATGAGTATCTGAGAGTGTGCATTGCGGATTCAGTTTCTCCAGCAAAGCAAAATGGGCGGTCGCCCAGCTAAACTCCCCGGTCCGCCTCAAGCCTCACCAAGCCCACCGTTTGCCATCGATCTTTGTTAAGAATCCCAACACTGGACGTGCTGGAAAGGTCTTACCCACCGCCCCAGCAGAGCCTTTTCGCTCTCGACAGGACTCCAGCTTCCGCCGAGCCCACCCGGATTCCCACCTCCCAGGTGCCCGCCTATTGGCAGACTGGAGGACCGGGCGGGGACTGGCGTCTTCGAGAGCCTATCTCTCTCCGACTTAGGCCAAGGGCCCCGCCTACTAGGAAATGCACCCTGGAAGTAGCTGAGAGCGTGTTCAACTGAGGAGGAGCAGTCAGTGGTGCTTCTGGCTGCATGTATTTGGGCTGTTGCTGGCCTGACCTTGGGTCCCCTAAGGAAGGATGGGGACTTGAGACTCCTGACTCCTTGGTCCCGAAGGAGGAGGCTAGGGGCCCGAGGGAGGACGGGACTGAGGACTCGTAGGAGGAGTAACTGGGGGCCTAGACTTCTGGGTCTGACTGAAGGAGGAGGAGGAGGAGGCTGAGCTCCTGGACTCCTGGATCTTGAGGGATGAGGGAACTGGGAACCTGAAAGGTTGGGGTCTAGGGTGGGGACTCCTGGGTCCCAAGAGTCACTGGCCTGCCCAGGGATGACAGATTTGAAGTTTAGTATTTTATGCGGCTATTTATGGGATTGGAACCAGGCTTTGCCCCTAGGCAAGAGTTCTGGCTTCTAAGGTGGAACTTGACTAGAGATGACAAGGAAAAAGCTTAGGAGAAGCTCTGGCTTCAAAATACCCTTTCCTCATCCCTAAAAGGGAAGCCAGGGGCAGGGTGCTGTCTGCAAAAGAAACAGAGTGGGAGGAGACTTGAAACTCACATGGAGACAAAGAGAAAAGCATAAATACCAATTGAGAGATTAAATACTGAAAATAATAATAGAGCTCTCTTGTATGGAGTTTACTGTTGTGGCCCAGGTCTGTGCTAAGCATTTTACATAATTATCTCAGTCTTCCTCGTAACATCTTTAAGAGATTGGATTATTATTATTACAATCCCTATTTTACAAGTGAGAAAATTGACACCCAGGGACAGAGAATCAAGATGTAAAGAGGCAGGAGAGACATAAAACAGATAGTGATGAACAAAGAGATGAAGACAGGCCCAGAGACAGAAGAAAGGACAGACAAGGGGGAAAAGAGAAGGGCAGAAAGAAAAGCAAAAAGGGAGCTAAAAGCCAGGACACTGCAGGAAGATGGGGCGGGGGCGGGGGGCAGTTCTGGGGAAGGGAAGGCCAAGGCTGGGGACTCCCGGGTATTTCCTGACTCCCACATAGCATGCTGTGGGCGTTTGGCCTGGTTGGGGTCAAAAATAATGATTAGAGAGAGCAGCTGTGTCATTATCCTATTAGGAGATGATAAGAAAATGATTCATGGAGGTGCCCTGGGCCTGGGAGGAGCCTGTCCCCCACAGCCTCTTTGATCCAGACAGATCAGACCTCAGGAGGGACTGGAGAGGGGCGGGGCCCTCTCTGTCCCTGTCCATCGCTGAGTCCCTCCTGGAGACAGATGAGCCACCACGGGGCAGCAACGACTTTGCTGGAGGATCTTCACTCTAATTCTTTCTACTTTCCCCCAGACCTCGAACCAATGCCTGCCACAGGTCCTGGCTCACTCATTGCAGGGGCTCAGCCAAAGCTAATGGAGTGCATGGACAAACATCCCCATTGTCCTGTGCAGCTCTTCCTCTGTCCCCACCCTGCCACCTCATGCTCCCCGTCATGTTTCATTTCTCAGCCTCTCCCTGGTCTCTCCTATCTCTTCCCGCCTTCTCTTTCACCGTGGTGTTTCTCCCAAAGCCATTCGGCCCACCACCCCCATTAGGGAGAAACTGAGGCTCGGTTTGCAAGGAGTCAACCTCCCAGTGCCCCCTGTAGGACACGTAAAGGAGTAGCTGAGAAAGGGGTTCTCAAGGCCCCAGACACAGACACATTCCCAGCACCTCAGAGTCAGAATGAAAGAATACATCAAACATGTCCTTACAACATGTGCTCGAGGCAATCTTGCATTTACACCCACACAACCAGAGAATCACACGCACAGCACATGCAATCACCTGCAATAAACACACACGTAGGCACACAATCAGCAAATCACTGCACTGACAACACAGCCAGGAATATCCTATTCCACATGCAAAACAGATACCCCCGTTATGCGGCTACACACCCCGCCACTGACAGGCATTCCGCCAATCCCTGCTAGGACCATGAGCAAAGACTTGGCTTCGTTTCCTATCGCATCCCCAGCAACTAGAACAGATCATCATCATTGTCATCATCATCGTCATCAGCAGCAGCAGCATCACTGTAAACACAATACATTTCCTACGTGCCAGGCACACATGTAGGTACTTTACATGAATTAAGTCACTTAATCCTCTAAACAACTTTTCGCAACAACCCATTTTGCAGATGGAAAAATTGAGGTCCAGGGAAGTTTAGTTATTTGCTCAAGGTTCCACAACCAGTGAGAGGCCATCAGGACTTAAACTCAGGTTTTTTGGGTCCATCACACAATAAATAATAAATAACTTGCAATAAATAATTCCTGCTTTAATCCAGTCAGAATTACAGAACCTTGAAACAGCTGAGACCACATCCAAACTCATGCGCATAGGGGGTAGAATCACAGGAGGCCGATAGAGATGCACCAATAGGAAAGACCCCTTCACACGTCACACCTCAGAACACAGGGACATGCGAAGTGACACATCAAGACAATCCCCACACACGCACGGCACCCAGAGACGCGCACGCACACACAGATACAACACACCAAAACCTAGACAGGGAGACCCACCCAGAGCTCCCTCTTCTGCTCCCAGCCTTGCTGGGCCGGCCCTTAAGGAAGCAGCAGATTTAGGATGGAAAGAGGGGCCACCTCACTTGTCCGCTCAGCCCTACCGGTTCCACCAGGGTCATGACGGCACCACCCGCCTTATGAAACCCGTGTTGGGCAACTTGACCCAGACCCGGCCCGGACTCCTAGATTCTGGGGAGAAAGGGAGCCTGGATTCCTGGGTTCTGAGAGAGTAGGGGATGGGTGTCCCATTTATGGATTCTAGGGAGGAGGAGGAGGGGGACAGGGACCTGGGCTCTCAGGTCGTGATGGAGGAAGGGCTGGGGGCCCAGAATCCTGGGTTCTGGGAAAAGAGGGGCCAGGGACTTGGATTCCTCTGTCTTTAAAAGTAGGGCTCCAGGTTTAGTTAACAAAAATACAGGACACCGAGTTAAATTTGAATTTCAGATTAGCCACAATTACTTTTTTACTATATCACAAATATTGCACGGGACATACTTATGCTAAAAAAAAAAAAAGCATTTGCTGTTTATCTGAAATTTAAATTTAACTGGGCATCCTGTATCTTATCTGGCAGTCCTATTTGAGGGGGAGGACGCCAGATGCCTGGGGACTCTGCCATGGTCACTCCTCAGCCCCCAGGCCTCTGCTCTTCCTGTCCTCCGCCCTCCTCCTCACCCCTAAACAGGCCACCTCACAGCTTTCCCAGTCCCGATTTCCTCATCTACAGGAGCTGCTGTGTGTAATTGTAGTGCCCAGGCTGTGTAAGAGTGGGGAGAGGAAACCAGAGGACAGCTCACGTTGTCATACCGGGAGCCCCGGGGTCCTCCGAGATGACTGACCCTGAGTCACCTGCACGCCATGGTCTGGAGGGTTAGGGGATGGGGCGCTGTGGCTGCCTCCACGGAACAGGCCTGAAGATGGGGAGAGATGCCCATACAGGAGGCAGAGACCACAGGAGAAGGGCAAGAGACACATTGCTTGGGAAGAGAGAGACTCAGAAATGGGAGAAAGAGGACCAAAGAAATCTGGAAACAGATTGGTAGAGATGAGAAAAGACAGAGGCAAGTCAGAGCTGGAGACAAAGACTCAGAGATGGGGGCACAGGGACACTGGGACAGAAATGGAGAGGTGCCCCAGACATTCAGGTTCCCGGACTGAGGGACGGACACACACAGGCAAGATGCCGAGTGCTGCCCACAAGTCTGGGACGATGACAGCAAGCCACCTGGGTGGTGCCGGGATACCGAGGCTTAGGACCTGATGTGTTGAACCGGGGGGGTTGAGGGAAAGCTGAGATCCCAGGCCAACAGGGTGATCCACGTGCCATCGCCCCATATCCAGTGTGGTGACGACACCACCTTCTCTACAGGTGACACCCCAATTTTCCAGTGCCTCCTACATTTTTGGGGTGACACGTACTGGGAACCCCACCCGGCCCTAATGCTGCTTCCCTTACTGAGTCACCTCCAACCCTGCCAGGCCTGTTGGGGGGAGATGGTGACTCAGGCATCCAGGCCCCCAGCTCTTCACCCCTAAGGAACCTAGAAAGTCTGGAATCCCAGGACCCCTACCCTACTCAGTAAGGCAGCCTGGCCTAACCCAAGAATCTGGACCCCAGCCCCTCCTGCCTCAGACCCAGGAAACTGAGCCTCTCTCCCTCCTCTATTCAGGATCAGAAATCAGGCCCCCGGCCCCCTCCTCCCTCAGACCCGGAGGCCTGGGCCACAGACACCTCCTTCAGGAGGAACCAGGCTTCTCAGTTCCCAGCCTCCTCCCTTCCCAATTTAGAGGTGGAGGGAGGCGTGTTTATTTATTTTGGTTCCGGTGTGAATCAGGGCCAAAACACACTGCCCCCCCTTCAGGGCCCTGAAAGGGAGGACAGTGCCCCCTCTCCCAGGGAAGTAAGGCCCTCACTAAGGATGATGAGGGAGACCCTCAAAGGGAATCCACACTGCGCTCGTGCTCTCTCTCTCTCTCTCACACTGCAGGCCATTCTTTTCTCCCCCTCTCCCTGCCCTCTAAGTCCAGCGGTGGCTGTGGCTGTTGCCTCCACCTACCTTCCCCTCCACCTTCCCATGTCTCTTCTCTGAATCTGTCTCCCCCTTATTTCTCCCCAGATCTTTGTGCCTCTGTCTAGCCATCTACTTCTCCATCCCTCTGTGTCCTCTCATCTCCCTCCATCATTCTGAATCTCCTGTCTCTCTCTCTCTCTGATCCTGACCTCCCTTTCTGTCTCTGTGTCTCCCATACCTTCCCCATCTCTCTGTCTCTACCCCTCTTTTGGTCTCTCCTTGAAACCAGCTGTGCCCCTTGCACCTCTGCTCTGCCACCTTCCCTCCCCAGCACTATGCCCACCCCCCTTTCTGTTCCCACTCCTAGCTCCTCACCCCTGGACCCCCTCCCCCACAATTGCCTGGTCATCTGAGGTGCAGGTGGAGGGGGAAGTTGGGGGATGGGGGCTGGAAAGGGAGGGAGGGGAAGAGGTTCAGCCTGACTGGCTTGGCTCCCTGGGCACCTCTGTCAGAGCCCCGCCCAGGGCCATGTGGCCACCAGCCCAATATAAGCAGCTCCTGGCCCAAGACCGAGAACTCAGTGTCGGTGTCACCCACATCTCTGTCTCCATCATCACCATCTCCATCCTGCAGGTAGGAGCACCCCCACACCCCTCTACTCCATTCTCCCACCCCACTTCTCTCTGCCTCCTTGCAGATCTCTGACTCTCTGGACATCCCTCTCTTTTTTTTCTCAATGCTCCCGGTGCGCCCTTCTCAACCTGAGGATTGCTGGGTTGAATCTGGAAGTCCTGAGGGCAAGGACCCCCTCTACTATCCCCCTTGGCCTAGGCCATTGGATGTGGGGCATTTCTCTTCACCTCTCTGAGCCTCAGTGTTCCATCTGCGAAATGGGCTCGCAGAGAGGTCGAAGTGCCGGGCAGGCGTGAGCATTGCTGGTGGCATCTCCCTGGGCATCTGGCTCTGATCTCTCCCTCCTCGTGTCTGTGACTTCGCCTGTCTGCCTCTTGGTTTCTCTCTCTAGTTCTGCCTCTGGAATGAGGAGGGTCCTCTGGGGCCTGTCGGGCAGCTGTACAGAGATGGGCGAGTTTCTCGCCCCACCCCACACATCCCAATTCCACGTCTCTTCTAGCCAGCAGGCTGAAGAGGCCTCTTTCTCCCCAGCAACCTTCCCCTGAGAACCCAGCCCCTAGTGCCCCTGCCCCTTGGCCTCCCCGCCCTCAGTATCCAGCGTCCCTTGGACAGACTCCGCTGCTGTCACCACCGCCACCTCTGCCGTCCCCAACGCCACCTCCTCAGGGCCAGCAAGATGCAGTTTGAGATGCACGACAACGTGAAAGGCAAAGGTGGGATCACTGAATGGACCGGCAACCCTTCCAGTCCCCGGAACCTGGCCACTTCCCTCCCCTGGGCACCCTGGCTTCGAAGACAACTGGCACCTGCTTGTACCCCAGAGGTCCCTGAAATGCGGGAACCCAGCTCCCCAGACCGGGACGTGGAGGAGGCACTGTCAGCCCGGCCACCCACATGTGGCGCACACCCCTTTCCCAGATGTGCAGGAGCCCCACCCCCAGCTCAACCAGATGTACAGGAGGCAGCAGCAATGGGACAGACTGGGGTGTCGATGCCCAGATGTGGCAGAAGGGAAGGGGGCGCAGTGGTGACCCCTCAGTGGGCGGCCTGGTGGCCCCGCCTAGACTGCCCGGCAGAGGGAAGGGCGGCAGGGGTGCAGGGTCCCAGGAGGCACTGCGAGGCCGCCTGCTGACCCCTGTCTCCCACCTCCGCAGCCATGTCCTACCCAGTAACCAGTCAGCCCCAGTGCGCCAGCAGCTGCTACCAGACCCAGCTCAGTGACTGGCACACCGGTCTCACGGATTGCTGCAACGACATGCCCGTCTGTGAGTGCCCGCCACTCTCCTCCAGGCCCCGGGGAGAGCCGGAGGGAGGGAACGCCACCTCCAACCCCTCCGACGCCCCGCTAATCCCACTCTCTTGTCCTCTGCTTGGACCCTGAGTCCCCACTCTAACCCTCACGCCTTCCTCGGACCCCCAACGCTCCCTAGGATCCTAACCTCACACCTGCCAACTTCCCTTTGTAACCTCAACCGCACGCCCCCCCCCCCAACCTTCACACCCTATTTCTCAACCACTAACCTCCCCCGGCAATTTCTTCTGGGACCTTCACTTCCCTCCGACACTCAATTCCCTCTGGGATCCTCAACTTGGCCCCGGGGACCCCTCAGCCTCGCCCTCCCAGAGGCTAAGCCGGATGGGCCCCGCCCTGACCTCCCGCGCATGCCCCAGGTCTGTGTGGCACTTTCGCCCCTCTGTGCCTCGCCTGCCGCATCTCCGACGACTTCGGCGAGTGCTGTTGTGCGCCCTACCTGCCCGGAGGCCTGCACTCCCTGCGGACCGGCATGCGCGAGCGCTACCGCATCCAGGTGCGCGCGGGATCGGGACCAGGGGTAGGGGGCTGCGGACTGGTCTCCTGGGACCCAAGGCAGGACTCCTAACCTCTCTCTCCCACCCTCTAGGGCTCTGTTGGGCACGACTGGGCGGCCCTCACCTTTTGTTTGCCCTGCTCCCTCTGCCAGATGGCACGGGAACTGAAGATCCGAGAGTAAAGTGCCCCCCACCCTCCTTTCCCTTTGGTCCTGCCTGGCCTCCCCTTCCCCCTCCTGGGAGGGCCTGCCCCTCCGCCCTATCCCGCCACCAGAAATACACCCACAATAAAAACCTGAAAACCAACTCCGCCTACATCGTTTGTCTCAGAGAAGGAATCTGGGTGGAGAAAGAGGTTTGGTGCAGAAGGTGGGGACACAGGGAAGGTGCCTAGGTGTGGAAGGAGGAGTCTGGAGCCGGACCTTTGACCTCCACCTGCTGTGGATGACATTGGCAAGTCCCTTCCCTCTGGAGGCCAAGGTGTCCTCACTAACAAAGTCAACCCAGGACCCCTGAGCTGCCTATCTGAAGCTCTGCCTGGATTCTGAAAAGAAGCAAAACCAGAAAGGTCCTCTTGGTAAACTCCAAGCACTCAAGTTCAAAGAAAACATTTAGGAGAGGCCCTGCTCATTTAATACCTATGGGTTCTTAGCGTACACACAGTTCGAACAGGTAGAGGACCTTTGTTTCCAAGGCAGAGAACTGCCAGGTTGAAGGCTTTCTAGAGTAGGAAGGAGTCCACTATGTATCTCCAAAGCAACTACAGATAAGAAAATGTTCTGGTTTCACCCTGGACGGGTGGCTCAGTAGGTTAGGATATCACCCCGTACACCAAAAGGTTGCAGGTTCAATCCCCAGTCAGGTCAAGTACAGGAGGCAACCAGTCAATGTTTCTCACATCAATGTTTTCCCCTCCCTCCCTTCCACTCTCTTTAAAATCAACAGGAACATATCCTTGGGTGAGGATTTTAAAAATAAAAACAACCATTCTGGTCTTGACATTGGACAGACCTGGGATCGAATTTTGACTCTTGCTGGTTCTGTGCTATCTTAGTGAATTAATAAGCCTCTCTGAGCCCGTTTCCTTCTCTGAGGACCATCCCTAACATGTCACATGTCTCCTGGAGAGCAAATGATGGAACAGGTGGAAAGGCCAAAGAATGAATTTCCTAAACTGTTACTATTACTGTTTTATATATAGTGTAACATTATAACTATTCTCATATTAATGTTATTTGTTGTTATTATTCTCTATCTGTGGATCCAACCATTGAATGACATCTTCATCTGGAATATCCAACAGGCATCTCAGATTTAACATGTCCAAACCCTAACTCCTGGTTCCCTTCCGAAACCTGCTCCTCCACACCCCGGGAACGAGCAAGCCCCAACCTTCCAGGCACTCAGTCACTTTCTCCCTCGCCCTGTGGCATCCAATCTGTCAACAAATTCAGTCAGTTCTACTTTCAGAATATATCCAGAATCTCACTTCTCCCTACTCCTCTGCCCCCCCGGCTTGCTGCAGTCACCCTCCTCTTCAGCCTGAATTAATGCAGTGGCTCCTCACTGGGCTCCCTGACCCAGCCCCAACCCTTATTCTCTTCCCCACAGAGAAGCCCTGAGAATGGGTCAGATCGCATCCCTTCTGCACTCAGAACCCTCTTGTGGGTCCTCCTACAGAGTGAAAACCGGAGTCCTCACCTGGCCCAAGGACCTGTGATCTGCCTCTTGTTGCCTCGGTAACCTTGTCTCCTCCTTATTCTCTCCACCCCAACCACACAAATCTCTGGGTTGTTTCTCTAAAATGCTAGGCATACTCCCACCTCAGGGCCTTTGCACTGGCTATTCCCCCAACTTGGAATTTTCTTCCCTCAGATGTCCCTGTGGCTCACTCCTTCACTTCTGCTTACATGTCATCTTATGAGAGAAGCCTTCCCTTCCCACCTTATATTAAATAGCAAGAGCCTCACCCCCTTACCCCGCCTCATTGCCTTGTTTTCTTGGTCACCTTCCAACACACCCCATCATTTACTGATTTATTATCGGGCTCCCCACTGGCTTGTCAGCTCCATGAGGACAGGGATTTTGTTCACTGTTGTGTCCCCAGCACCTAGGACAGTGTGGGACCCATTATAGGTGGAGATAATAAGAATACTCATCAGGCCCTGGCTGGTGTGGCTCAGTGGATTGAGCACCAGCCTGCAAACCAAAGGGTCACTGGTTTGATTCCCAGTCAGGGCACATGCCTGGGTTTCCGGCCAGGTCCCAGTAGGGGGCACGTGAGAGGCAACCACACATGGATGTTTCTCTCTCTTTATCCCTCCCTTCCCCTCTCTCTAAAAATAAATAAATGAAATCTTTAAAAAAATAAGTAATCACAGGTGGGAGACACTGGCTTAGAGGTAATGGGGAGGGGTGGTGAAAAGGCAGACAGGCTGATGTCAGAATCTGGACTTGACTATAATTTAGCCCCGAGCTCGTAGGCGAGGGACTTAGCTTCTGCACCTGCAAAATGAGGGAACAAGCCTTACCTCCCAGCAGGGATGCTGGGGCTACTAAGACTCGTGCCAAAGCACCAGGCACCGTGCCTGGAGTGTGCTTGGAAGCATTTCCCCTTCTTTCCCTGAGCGTCGCCAACCCTTAGGATGTTGGTGGCCACACACAGCTTCCAGCCCAGGCCTTCTCACACCCTCCGTGAGCCTCTTGCCTTCAAGTGTGTGGACGCCAGGGAGAGGTGACAGCTGAGGGGCCGACAGGGAGGGAGGAGGAACACACGCTCTGGGGCGTTTGTACACAAACAAGTGCACGACAGTGACCAGAGCTGGAGGAACAGCGGCCCTGTGTCCGAGAAAGGGTCGTCACGGTGCAAACGCTCTCTCCTTATGGAGAAAAAGCCACGGGGTGCCAGCTCAGAAGAGACCTTACTGAAGGGTTCGAGCAGAACGAGGAGGCGTCCTGAAGGACCAGCTCCGCTCCCTCCTGGTCACGCAGGGTGTTCCGCAGCTGGTTAGCGCCCCGGGTGGGAAACTCTACCTTCCCCCGACAGAAATCGGCCATTTTGAACACCCTGCCCCCAGGGCCCGCCCTCGGCTACGGCCTGTGGCTCCCGTCCTTGGGAGGAAGAGCCTGGACTTGAGCGTCAGAAGGTCTGGGTTCAAATGACAGCTATCACTCAACTGCTACGTAAAACTTACTTGTTTTCTCACCTGCTACATGGTACCTGGCTGTTGGAAAGATCAAATGCAGTAACAAGCCCAGCAAATTGTCCAGCACTGGCACTCAGTAAATACAAGTTCACAGTCACATCTTGGAGGTTAGGTGCTACCATCAGCTCACAGCGACAAAGCTTATGTGTGGGCAGATAAATCCCTGAAAATCCCCAACTGCCCAGAAAGTCTGAAAATATTAATATTATGATATTCACAGACCACACTGGAGACCCACACGTCTCCTAAGTTCAAAACATCACCATGTCTGTGGCTGCTCACCGGATGAGGCAGCCAGCTTGGGCCTCTGGTGGGGTGCACAGAAAAGCACGTGAGTGAGCACTTCCAGCAAGACTCCCACGATCAAGGCCCTGAGTGGACAGAGATCTCTGGCTCCCACCTTCCCTAGCCTCAGGGCTGTTGCTTGCTGGGGGGCTGGCTGATAAAGGCTCCCAGGATGCTTTTGGTTTGGGCTATGAGAATTGGCTTGAATTAGAGTGAGCTTGCCGGGCGGGGGGGGGGGGGGGGGGGGCGCGTTTCGGTCTCCACACCTGATCACCTTTCAAGGCAGCGGCCAGGATCACACTGGGTCCTAGGACCAAGGAAGGTCTTTTTTCCCTCCGGAAACTAACTGAGGTCTCCCTGACAGAGATCTGGGGCTAGAGTCAAAGGTCTCACTGCCCTCATGCCCCCTTGGTTTGTCCCTTCTGGGAACAAGAGCTTCTATGGTGGCACCACCCTGACGCCTGCCTAGGAGGGGCAGAGAGGAGCGCAGGCCATGTGGCTTTGAGGAGGCACGGAGATAAGGGTATTTGTCTGATTTATCCGGAGTGTGAGCATTGGGTCAGAGAGCCAAGACACCCGACTCTGCATGTAGACAGCGCTGGGAGATGGTCTTCCCCACACACTTTATTTGTTGATGCAGACACTCCCCACTCTCAGCCAGCAGCACGCATGGGTGGGCCTTAGACTGTGGCCCCAGCAGAGGGGAAGTTGCAGGACCCAGCTCTGCAAAGTCCAAAAAAGCAGCTGGGGGATGAACTCTTGGGAAAGGAGAGTCTTAACTTCAAGGTGTCTAGGATATGGGGTGGAGAGGGACTCAGAAGTCCAAGATGATGGCTGGGGTGGGGGGCAGCCCCTGGGGAAAGCCCAGAAATCTTCAAGACAGCATTGCCTGGGAAGAAAGCTGTATGTTGAAGTTTCCACCATTTTTATCTCCAACCTTGGTATTCACTCCTCCCCACACCTCTGAGCCTGTGACCCCAGTCCTGGGGTCAGGTAACACCACCAGAGCTTTGTCCCTCCAGCCAAGGGTGGCAGCATCAGCTTCCAGCTCGGCTCCAGTCCCTGGGCTGCCTCACTGTCCTCCCTCTGTCAGCCTCATCCCTTGCCAGTGCAGCCAGCCCCCCACACTCAATTCCTTCTGCTGCAGTGCTAGGAGTGGTTTATTTCCCTGGCTGGGCCTCACTTAACAGATGTCTAAAGGGCATCTTGGGTCTTACACTAGGCTCCTGATAGTCCCCATAAGCCCATCCGCGCATCTTAATAAACGACACCATCATCCACCCACAGCTTGGCCCACAAAGTTAGTGTCGTTCTGGATTCCTCCCTCCCTCTCCCTGCCACCCACTCTACCCTTAGTTCCTCCGCCCACACCCTGCCTCTGGCCTGGACTCCCCTCCCGGGAACACCACCTTGACTGGGCCCATCAGCATGTCTTGTCCCCTTGCTGTCTCTCTCATGCCTTCCAATCCATTCTGCACACCACAGCTGAGTGATGTCTTAAATAGGAACTTCGGATCCCGTCATCCCCCCTCATAAAACTGTCCTATGGCTCCCCATTGCCCTGAGACCAAAACCCAAACCCTATCTGGGGCCCATGGGCCCTGGGTGACCTAGCTCCTGCCCGACCCGGCCCTACTTCCTCTCCATACTCAGTTGGGGTCACAATGACTAGCTTTTGGACCTTTCCATTAAAACGAGCTGTTCCCATCTCAGGGACCTTGTTCCCTCTGCCGGGAGCCCATGTCCCGCAGCTCTTCCCTCCACCAGTTCCTTCTCAATCTTTGTGTAGCTTCTTAGATGACTGGCTGACTTTACTCTCAGTCCCTACAGACACATCAGTCCCACAAGATTAGGGAACCACGTCTGCCTGAGTTCCTGTTCACCTGGTGCCTTCACCAGTGCCTGGCACACAGTAGGTACTCAATAAATAATTGTTGAATGCACAACAAAGAAGAGCCTGCCTGGGGACCCCAGGGGAAGGGAAGCAGAGGTCTCTGAGGACACAGTGTCCAGGGCCCCTCATGTGGATGCGCCCCAAGCCTAGGGCCCCGTCAGGGCATTTTGCTGCTGTGGCTGAGAACCCGGCCTCAGGTCAGAGGGACATGCTGGTGAGATTGTCCTGGCTCAGCAGTCCCTTCCGGCCTACACCAGCCCCGTGCCCACTGCCCCCAGCACCCCCACTGCCCCCACAGTACTCATGCAGCCTGTGCCGCAGTGTGACGAGGGCTGAGCCCAGGCAGGCACCGTTGGGCGCGTGGGGCCCACCGGGCAGCTGGAGCAGCAGTGTGGCCACACCAGCCATGCCGTCCTCCGTGGGCTCAAGGGTGATAGGCCCAGCCCGCAGGCCGGCAGTGCTGGCGGGGATGGCTGGTGGGCAGCAGCCTCCTCCCACAGGTCCCCAGGGCCCGCCTGCCCCTGTCAGCAGCAGGGGTGCCAAGAAAGGCTCAGAGCGACGGAAGGTAGGTGGAGGGAGTCCAGCCGGCTTCCAGACAGGGACTGGAGCAGCAGGGTCAGGTGGGAAGCAGACAGTGACCTTGGCAAAGGGGCGGCTGGCCATCTTGGTCATCTCTTGCAGGTGCCGGCGCTGCTCCTGCCGCTGGTCCAGGGCCTGCTTGGCCTTCCAGAGGAGCACGCAGAGTGAGAGGAAGAGGAAGAAGCAGGAGAAGAAGACAGAGAAGAAGACAAACAGGTCAATGTGGGCCTGGTCCTGCCGGAAGAAGAGCAGTCCCTGTGAGTCGGCCGAGCCATTGGCGCCGGGCCCACTGGGGTCTCCGACGCCCAGCAGCAGCAGGTAGAAGCGGCTGGACTTGAGGGCGTGGTGCTCGTGGGGATAAGTGATGACCAGACGGTCTCGCACACTGCGAACCACCAGCACTGCCGATGGCTCCGTCACCGTCACGTAGGTGATCAGACCCCGTGGCCACACTTCCCGCACCCGTGGCTCCACTGTAGTAGCCGGTCCACTCCCAGTCCCCAGCCCCCCCAGATCCCCAGCCCCCCGGGGCCCACCATCGGCAGGGGGCGGGGGCGGGGGTGGGGGTGGGGGGGGCTGGATATGCACTGTGTGGATGCCCGTGTCGGGGGCCACGCGGACCACAAAGGTGTCGTAGGAGGTGGAGACATAGAGGTCCACGGCACCAAAGGTCACATCCAGTGTCAGGCGGATGTCCACATTGGTGAATTTGGGCTGCACGCCAAAGAGGACGGTGCGGCCAGGGCCCAGGGCCCGGCGCTTGGGCTCATGGAAGCAGTTGGTCTGGGAGGTCGGGTCCAGGCAGCACTCCTGCTCCACAGAGATGAGGCGGTAGCACTGCTGCCCGCCCAGCGGGCTCCCGTGGAATGACTCCCGGCACTTGGCGCACTGCGGGCAGGGGAGGGTGGAGGCAGCCATCAGGGCTGAGCTCACGCCCAGCGCTCCTCCAGGCAGGACTCACATTCTCTGTCTATTGGTAAGTAGCCAAGGCCCTGATCCCCCTGGTGCCCCAGCAACCTCCTGTGACCCCCTGCACCTCCTTGACATAGTGTGGGTGCTGCCAGGACCCTACACCCCAGCCCTGCTATCCCTGGTGTCACCCCCATGACCATAGCACCCTGATGCCGAGGTCTCTGGAACTCTGAGGCACAGCAATGAAGAGCTCTGCTGAACCCTGGCTCCACCTCCTCACTAGCTGTGTGGCCTTGAGCTGGTGACTGAACCTCACTGAACTTGAGATTCCTCCTCTGTACACAGGCAGTAAACATGGCCGGCTCACAGACTGCTGAAATCACAGGCGCAGCACAAGGTGGCCAGCCCCGCTGTTTCTGGGCTGTGTTAAGATACATCCTACCTCAGGGCCTTTGCACTGGCGGGCCCTCTACCTGGATCACTCTCCACCTGTCCTTGCCTTCCCCCTCCTGCCCCCCGCCTTCTGCTTGTCTGGCATCCTCACTTCCATCAGGCTGTTCCTCAAACATCACCTTCTCACTGAGATCTTCCTTGGCCACAGTATCCACTATTTTCACTCCCCGGCACTTCTCAGCCCTCCTCTCTGCTTATTTTCCCTCCTTACTGCTCATCACTACCACACTGTGTATCTGATTTATTCACTTGTTTGCTGCTGGACTGCTCCACGAGAATGTAAATTCCCTGAGAACGTACATTTGGCCTGTTTTGTTCCCTACTGTGTTCCGGTGCCTTGCCCAGGGCCTGCTATAGAGCAGGCGCTCGGTCAGTGAGTGCTCAACAAGTGGATGGATCACAGCTTTCCAGGTGCCGCAGCCCAGCGGAAACCACTCGGGCTCTAGGGTCAGACCAGAGTTGGTGCGGGCTACAAACCCAACTGGCTGTCTGACCTGGGACAGGACATGGGACGTCCGAGCCTCTCACCCAGAATGTTTCCTCTTACGTCTGCACCTGACCAAGGCCCCACACAGCCCTGACGAGCCTTCCACACAAGTGCTGTCTCCACAGCATAGTGCCAGCTCGGTGGCAGGCAGTCCCCACAAACTAGCTCCTACTGCTGCGCCATTAGAACCTACAGAAACCGCTGCTTCAGAGCTGCCACAGAGCTGCTGGAGGAGAAGGGCTGGATTACTCTCTGGGCCTTCTTTCTTTTTTTTTGCAAAGGCCAACAGACCTTTGATTATGCATCAAGAAAGACATAATTCTGCTCAAGGATCGAAATGTCAGGAGTCAGTAAGGCTTGTGAAGCTCTGTTGCCATTTTGGTTGGAGTTGTATCTTTGCAGATATGATGCTTCTGTAAATGGGTGGGGGAGACTGAGGCAAGCAAGGGGTTTTCTCTCTCCTCTGAACTAGGGAGAAAAGGCCAGTGGGTGGGGTGGTGGGAGCTGTACTCCAAGGAGGGAGCACGGAATATCCCTTCTGTGGGGGGTGAGCTTGCTACCTGGCAGCCAACCAGGAGCCCCTTGGCCAAAGAGGAGGGAGATGGACTCAAGAGGAATTTGAATACAGGTATTAGTAATGATATGAGATCCCCCATTAGCCCAAGATCATCAGGTGGGAAGTGCCAGTTGGAGGAAAACCTGCCTGAGAATGAAGCCAACACAGAGGAAAGCAGAGTCAGGATGCAGGGAATGATATATTCCTGATGGCTTTGTGTGAGCACCTGGATCTAGCCATTCCTGAAGGTAAATCCAGACCTCAGTTTTGAAAGCCAATACATTTTCTTTCTTGCCTAAGCTACTATGAGATGTGTTTTCTGCCACTTGCAACCTTTAAGTTGTGACTATCTGTAATGGAGTCTGTCTCCTCACCAGCCTGAAGGAGCCCCCTAAGAGGCTCATTTCTGGGTCCTCAGCATCACTGCCCAGGGCCTGAAACCAACAAGGGCTCAGAAACAGTCTGTCAGGCTGACCTTAGTCCCATGACCACGGAGTTCAAAACCACAGTGTCAAAAAAACAGAAACAAAAACAAAACCATAATGTCTGCAGCTCAGAAACAATCTATCAGGCTGACCTTGATCCCATGACTATAGAGTTCAAAACCACAGTGTTGTGTGGCGTCGGTGGTATCGTGGTGAACATAGCTGCCTTTCAAAACCACAGTGCTGGTCCTGCCTGGGCCTGGCTGCCTCCTCCCAGCCCTGACCCCTGGGGCTGTGGGGCCCTTGGCCCATAACTCGCTTCTCCAGCCGCACCTGATACTTGTAGCAGTCTCGGCGGTCACTGGGGGAGCTCCCCTGGCAGGTGCCCGTCTCTGTGTTGTTCTGACACGGGCAGCCTGTCCCATCCTGCTCGTTACATGTATCCGCGTGGCCATTACACTGGCATCTGAGGAGGGGAGGCGGACAGGGGTTACATTGCTCTCGTGACCCACAGGAGCGCTGGCTGGACGCTGCATGTGAGCTCCAATCCAGGCCAGAAGGGAGAAGAGGCTCTCAGAGGTCCAGCCCCTTACCCAAGGCCACAGGGCCAGTAAGTGGCAGAGTCAGGACCAGAACCTAGCTTGGACTGACCATTCAGAAGGAAGGGGTAGAATGGGCTGGGTATCTCGAGGCCTTTCCCTCAGCAGCCCTCTCTTTGCCCTCTGGTCCATCGGGGCTGCTCTGTAGCCTGCCATTCAGCACCGCCTCTGAGGTTGGGGTCCCCCATCTGAATCCAGCCCTTCCCTCCACCCCTGCCCTGGCCTGGTGGCTCCCTGGGGATTGCACCTTCTCCTGACCCAGGGCGGAGGACTGGGGGGCAGAGTCTGGCTCCCAGAGCTACGCCAGGTGAGCAGGGCAAAGGGCCTGGGCCCCCTCCACTTACTTGGTGCACTTCCCATCCAGGAGGAAGTAGCCGTGGAGGCAGCTCTCACATTTGTCCCCATAGCTGTTGTTCCGGCAGTTCACACACACAGCCTCGTCTTCACTAGGACCCTCTGTCACCCAGTTTTCAATCTGGCCAGGGAAGAACAGGATGATCACGAAAAGGCACGGACCAGCCCCCTGCTCCCTCAGAGCCAGGAGTTCAAGACCCCAGCCCATCACCTCCTCTGGATCCAGCGAGTACTTCTCTGGCTCCCTCCTGGCCATTTCAAGCTCCTTCTTGGAGACACAGACGTGGCTGTTGCCTCGACAGAAGGTGTGGCAGGGCCGGCAGGTCCCACCCCCCACGGCAGAACCCACGAACAGCGGGAGGCACTGCTCACAGTGGCTGCCCTGGAAACGGGGGGGACAAGGCAGTCAGAGGGGCTGGAGAACCATGGGATGGGGGGCACAAGAGTGGGATGTCACAGGTTCTGAGAGCCCCACGAAAGGGTAGCAGGCTCGGCACTTGGCTTGGGCAATCCCAGCCTACCTGTGATTCACCCCTCTGCCTTCACTTGCATACCTTCAGTGATGCGGGGGGGCTCATGTCCTTACAGCCCAAGTTACTGGTTCAGAAAGCCCTCCCCCTAAACTACCCCAAATCCCCCTCTACGTGACCACCCTCCCTGGCCCAGCACCGACTCTGTCCACTATTCCACAGCAGCCCCTCTTGAATCAAACCCAGACAGTGTCCCCAAGGCCTTCTCACACCTCTCTGGGACAGGGTCATGCCATCTCCTCCCGCCCCGTGCATGCTTTATTGGAACTTGAACGAGGCTCAAGATGCCTGAACGTGGGCTGAAGGCAAGGAAGGGCCGGGTCCCGGGGTCGGGGTCTGAGGCCTGGGCGGCCACCTTGGTGTAGTTGCGGCAGAGCAGGCAGTGGTCGCGGGCCCCCACACCAGCACACTCGCTGTGGCGGTTGCAGCGACACTCTGTGGAGCAGTTGCGTCCAACGAAACCAAAGTGGCAGCGGCAGTGGTCGGGCTCCACACAGGAGCCGTTCACGCAGCCCTGGGCGCACACGGGGCGGCAGAGCCCTGTCATGCTGCGGGGGTGGGAAGGGGGTCAGGGCAGTGGACACGCCCACCATACACCATCCTCTTTTGCTCTGCTCCATCACCTTCCCCGCTCTAGGAGCCAGCCCCCGGCCCCCTCCTCTGAGGGTGCCCCATCAAACTCACAGCTTTGCCCCTCCACGACCTAGCCCTCCTGCCACACGCCCCCTGGGTCAGCCCCACCACCATCATGCCTTGGACTATTTCCTTCTGTCCTACTCTGGTCCATGCCTCATCTTTTACTGCTCCCCCCCGATGCTCCCACCCCGTGTCTGCCCGCTCCCTCGGCCCACCCCAGGCCCCAGTCTGCTGCAGCCTCACTTGTCCATGGTGTAGCCTGTCTTGCAGCTGCACTTGTAACCGTGGGGCTGGTCATGGCAGTTCTGTGTCTCGTTGCAGTCATGGTGCCCGTTTGCACACTCGTCCTCAGGAGGGCAGGACAGGAAGGCCCAGGAGGCGCCAGGATGCCCACACGTCAGCCCTGGCACGACACAGGGCTTCACTGGGGGTCTCTGCATCACCCACTGACCCAGGCCCCTGCTCCTACTTCCTGAGCTCCACCTCTGAGGCAGCCCTTAGCACCCCTCCAAGCTGTGAGCCAGCCCCTCACCCCATCTCCGAGCCCTTCTCACCATCACGGGGGCCACTGAGTCCACCCTCCAAGCAGCGGCCGCCTCCATCCTGGCCTCTCCAGGCACACCAGCCACAGTGGGGGCGCCGCAGGCACAGGGCACACTGGGTTGCCTGAGCACAGCCCAGGGAGCAGCTCTCGGGTCCCCGGAGCAGCCGCCCGCAGCCTCCAGCCATACATCGCAGGGGCAGGTACGAGGGGCTCAGACACTGTCCGGGGGAGGGGAGATGCAGATTCACTGGGTCAAAGAAGCACAGCCTGGGTATCTTCCCAACCACACCCTCTTCTCAGAGGTCTTACCCGCCCCAGCCACAGCTGGTAGACCACAGTGGACACCAGCTGGGGTCATCACATTGTCCCCCTCAAGCATCTATAACTGAGACTAGCAACATCCTTGAAACCAGATTATGTAGACCAGGGTTGGCAGGGCCATTTGGTGAGCAAATGGCATTGATGAAGAAGAGAGGAAGCAGGAAGAGGGTGGAGGCAGAAGGAAGCAGAGATGAGAGCCACACCCCCAACACAGGAGGAGAGGTGACTTTCCAGTTCCATCTCCAGTCCCTGGTGACACCTGGCTGCACTCTCCACCCCGGCTTCCACGAAGTGCCACTGAGTTGGTGTAATGAGGCCCCTTCACCCACCTGGCTTGGGGCACAGCTGCCTCGTACAAGCAAAGGCAGGCAATGGTTCCAGATGGAGACAAAAACTAGCATCAGGAGGGGGTTGCAAGTCACAGTCACTTAGGAAAAATGGGGACCTGGCTGCTGGGGCAATAGGATGCTCCCCTGCTAGTCTGGGAAGCTGAGGAGTCCATGGTTAGGGGCTGAGCAGCAGGTCACACACCACCACTTGTCATGTCCCGGGACCCAGACAAGGTGCGCAGTGAGGGTCGGGCACTTGGGGACTAACCTCAATGTATACGAGCATTTCACTTATGGCTCAGGCCTTACGTACAGTATGAGAGGAGAGACATTAGTCTGGGCTGGCCGGCAGCACTTAGGAAAAAGCAAAGCCACCATGCAGTCCTGAAACAGAAAGCCTGACGCTGTGGCCGGAGCTTTGAGCCTGTGGAGGGTTATGGCTGGCGGTGAGCTGAGCCTTGCCCAACTGCCAACTTCTCTGCCAGGCTAGGCCACCAGATCTAAGTTTAGTGCACCCACGGCAGAGAGCAGACCAATCTGGGAGGAGGCGGAGAGAAGCCTGAGGCCCCAGTCTGCCCAGCGCTGTCTGCTGTGACCTCCCTAATGGCCAAACGCGATGCTGTCCAACACTGTAACTGCATTTCCTGTGTTCCTGGCAGGGACTTATGAATGTGAAGTTCTGAGAGCAGTATCCACCCTCATCCGTTGGCATATGCCCACAGCCTAGCAAAGTGCCTGGACAGAAGGGAGGTGCGCAGTAAAGAATGTGGTGAAGGGAAAAAGAGGAGGAAAGAAGTCAGCCAGGAAAGGGAGCACCCTCTTGCCTGCGCCAGGCTCTGAGGCCAAAGCTATTGAAACAAGAAATGCTGGATGGTTGGAACACAGCTGCCCTTGAGCCAAATCATAATAAGTCTGGCCTGTACACCTGTTATGTTTGATCTGTGCAGTGGTGACTTTTAAAAACCTGAGCCAAGCCCTGGCTGGTGTGGCTCAATAGACTAAGTGCTGGCCTGTGAACCAAAGGGTCACAGGTTCAATTCCTAGTCAGGGCACATGCCTGGGTTGTAGGCCAGGTCCCTGGTTGGGGTACACAAGAGGCAACCACACATTTGCTTCTCTCTCTCTTTCTCCCTCCCTTCCTCTCTCTAAAAATAAATAAATAAAATCTTTAAAATAAATGCTGGTGTGGCTCAGTGGATTGAGTGCCAGTCTGCAAACCAGAGTCACCAGTTCGATTCTTAGTCAGGGCCCATGCCTGGGTTATAGGCCAGGTTCCCCAGTGCTGGGTGCTTGAGAGGCAGCCACACATTGATGTTTCTCTCCCTTTCTTTCTCTCTCCCTTCCCCTCTGTCTAAAAATTAATTAATTAATTAATTAATTAAAAAACAAAAAACCCGAGCCAACACTTTTAAGTAGATTTCAGAAAAACCAGAAGGAAGATCTGGCGGAAAGTCCTCTCACATTCACACAGACTCAACTCTGTGCTCTCCACCACTTCCTGCTGCCGCACCTGGAGCCGCCCAGAGCGCCTGGCAGGCGCAGAGGGGCTGGGGGAGCAGCACGCGCTCTCTGGTCCCTGGAGCATCCACAAAGGCAAATAATGGCCACCTCAGGAATATTGGGGGTAACTTCTATCACCAGACAGACCCCCAGGCTTGGGGAGGAGAGGTCTCTGCTTGTTGCAGACTGACGCTGTAGGGCCACACTGAGAGCCGCCTCGGGGACACGCACTCCCCCGCCGTGTGCAGGGATCCTCCAGGCGTGTCCCAGAAAGTGGGTGGAACCTGGGGCGTCGCTGAGTTTTTACTTAATGGCAGGCTCTGCTCCATGCTCTCAATACGTCCTCCCACTTAGTCTGTGCAACCCGCCTACGGGATGGTGTGGCGCAGCACAAGAAAACACTTGGTTTTTGTCCCTGATCCCTGCCACCAAGCTACTGAAATGCTTTAAACTTCCTGAGTGATGAGACTGTCCTTTGTTATTCACAAGGGGCCCCTTTCTCCCTAGATTTTATGCTACCGAGGTGACTTGCACAGGGGTCACCAGAAAGACCAGGTGATTAGAGGGGTTAACTTTTAGCCCCACCCACTAACCTGGAGGCAGGGTTGACAACTGACCTCTATAAAAACTCAAGGCTGTGCCCAGAGAGGGTGTGGAACTCCACACGCCCCCCTTATCTGGCCCCATTCATCTCTTCCACTGGGCTCTTCCTAAGTTGTGTCCTTTATAATAAACTGGTATTAGTAGGTAAACGTTTCTCTGAGTTCTGTGAGTCACTCTAGCAAATTCTCAAACCTGCAGAAGGGGTGGTGGGGACGGGATTTATGGCTGGCTGGTCGGAGGTGCCGCGGACCCAGCTTTGGGCCTGGTGTCTGAGGCGGGGGCAGTCTTTCCGGACCGAGCCCTTGCACTGGTGGGATATGATGCTAACTCCAGGTAGAGAGTGTCAGAAGCGAACTGAATTGTTGGACACCCAGGTTGTGTCTGGAGAATCGGTGAATTGGTTACTGGTATTGGAAACACCTCAGATGTGGGGTCTGTTGATACAACTTCTATTTGAACAAAGACGGTTGCCGTGGTGAGTAGTCACACCTCAGCTGGGTCTTGCACAACAAAGATATGGATGGGGAGTGGACATCAATGGGAATTGGAGCCCAGAGAGCTGGCCCAGTGATGCTGCTTCCGGGTGTGACAACGAGAAGTGAATCTTCCTTGTCTCCCCCTGAGGTGGGGCTGGGGAATAAATGCCTTCGTCGCCTGTCACTGGGACACCTAAATTGTGCCAGAGTAGAGGCACCTTATGAACGGGCTTTCTGAGAACACGTCTGAGCAGTCCAGGGGCAGGATGTCCAAGGCAGGTACAGTGCCTCCCAGACCTTCCAGGACCACCTCTCCAGCCCACAGCCGCAGAGGAGGTGTGGCTCTGAGCTGCCACGTTGGAACCACGTGCCCCTGGCTGTCTCCCTGGACCAAGGTTGGACTCCCTGGACCAACTCCTGAGTTAAGCTGAAGTCCCTTTGAGAATGTCAGCAAACCAAGGAACAGAGAGGACCGTGGTCTCTGGAATTAGAAAGCCACCTGGACTGAGGGTCAGGGCTGCCATCTGAGGCCACGTGTGCTGATGATTGAGCCGAGAGAAACCGGAGGACAGAGATGCACAGGGAGCAGCTGAGCTCAGAGACCATGTGGCCCGAGAGCCACGGAGCAGCAGTAGTTCCTGTCCTTATATCCCATCAAATACCCCCAGTTCCTTCTAATAAAACCAGCTCAAGCGTGTTTCTGTTTCTTAAAAGCAAAAGTTCCAAATGCAGAGAGAGAGGTAGAGGAGGGAGGTGGAAGGGTTTGGGAGGGAGAGGGGATGGGACGGGGCAGGGAGAGCGTGAGTGAGAGCTGGAGGGAGACTAAGGGGGCAAGGAGGGAAGGGAGAGATGCTGGGAAGAGAGAAGAGAGAGTGGGGGTAAGGGGAAAGCGTGATGGTGAGGCCAGAGCAAGGAAGATGGGGCAGGAAGGAGGGCAGGACAGAGGAGGAACGGAGGAGAGTCAGTGCGGGGTGGAGAGGAAAGGGCCTGGGAGCCCTGGCAGAAAGCAGTACCTGCTGGAGACTGCTGCTCCAGACACAGTGCTGCCAGCCCCCATCTGCGCCCTTGGAGTCCAGACAGGAGGTGCAGTTGAGCAGGAGGTGACAGGGAGTGGGGCAGGGCAGTGGGGGAGATGATTCCACCGGCATCGGGGACACGTTCAGCAAAGAGTGGCTGAAACATGTCCAGTCATAGGTGGGCTGTACTGACAGGATGCGGCGGGTCTCCCCTAGGGTTGGGGCAGAGTGATTAACCCCTGGTCCACGCCCCCAGCCCTCCTCCCTCAGACCCAGGAGTCCAGGCCCCCAGCCCCTCCTCCCTCAGACCCAGGAGTCCAGGCCCCCAGCCCCTCCTCCCTCAGACCCAGGAGTCCAGGCCCCCAAAGTGCCCTCTCAGAGACCAAGCCTCAGTGCACACCTGTCCGCTTGAACTGTCGCGTCCACATGCACTTGCCCTCCCTGGTGCACTGCTCGCAGTCGGCAGCCCCGCAGGCAGCCTCTGAGCAGTTCCCTGCCCAGAAGACCTCCCGCTGATTGATCCGACAGTCATTCTCCAAGGTGCAGGACCCGTTGCGCCCGATGCAGGCACCCTCGGGACAGTTGGTGCACCACTTACAGCGGGGGGCAGAGGCCTGCTGGTGGGGACAGGCTCCATGGGGCTCAGGGTCCCCAGCATCCCTCTGGGCACAGCTCCTCCCACCCAGTCACAGCTGCAGAGCATGGTTGCTCCGGAGCCCGCCCCCCCATTCACCTCTCCATCTCCAGGCTGCAGGGTCCTCGGATGGCGGGCCAGGCACTCACTGCAGGTCCGGAGACGCCGACATTCCTCAGGAGAGCGAGGCATTGGGGAGCAGGGGAGAGCTCCACAGCCCAGCCTGGGGAGGCACGAGGCCTTGGCTCATCATGCCCAGCCAGGCCCCATCCTTCCTCCTCCCATCCTGGCCTCTTCCTGGTGCCTCCTGGATATCATCCTGCAGGGCCCCGTGTGTGTCCCATGCTGCACTCAGCATAGGACTCACCAAGCTGCTCCTTCTCCATCCCACTTGCTACGGTCCCATGTCTACCTGCCGCCCAGGCCAGAGGGATGGTCCAGTGGCCATCCCTCACATCCTCCTGCCCCTCTGCCACCAAGGCTTTCTGTCTCCTGAGTTTCTCTGGCCACCCCCTCCTACCCATCTCTGCAGCCTCTTGTCCAGCTCAGGCCTCTTCCCCTCACCCTGGCCTCCTGTCTAGTCTTTACCTGCAGCCTTCCCTCCCTCAAAACAGCCTCTAGGGCTCCTTCTGCCCAGGGCTGCCTCTGCCACCTCCTGCACAAGCCCTTGTGGCTCCCTGTCACTCACAGTGGAGGTCCACAATCCTTTACCCAAACTCCCCGGAAGCAATGTGCTTCAGAACTTTCTAGATTTTAGAAAAGCAATGTGTGTACCAACTGTTACATAACACCCCTGTGGAGGCTGGGGGAGCACCCCATAAATCCAACCCTTTAAAATTTCTGCAGTGAAGGCGGTGGCACATTTCATTGGGCACATAAAGCTGAATGAGTCTGTGCTAAACCCACGCCAGCACTTTCAGTTTCCCCAACGTTCAGCTTCTCGAACCACAGGGGAGGGGTCTGTGGACCCAGGCGGGGCCCAGCACCTTGGCCAAGCACCGGAAGTCCTTTCCGAGCCGACCCACCCAACTTCCCAGTTTCATTTTCCCCAGGCTCAGGTGGTCTTTCAAATATGCCAGGCACAGCCCCACTTCTGAACCTTCACTGGTGTCCAGTCCCCTGGCCATTTAGAGCACAGTGCAGACCCAGCTCCCCCAGGAAGCCTTCTGGGATGGCTCTCCAACCCACACTCAGGGCTTCACCCTCAGGGCCCCCAGCCCGCCCCTGCCCATGAAGAGCTGCCCATTTCCCCACATGAGCTGGTATCCCAGCCTGGCCTAGCACAGAAGCCCCTTCAGCAAGCACCAGTGCCACCCTCCCCTGAGCTGTCAGTCACCACGGTTACCTGTGGGCCTGGTCCCCAGACCAGCAGGCCCCATGGCACCAGGTGCAGGCCCCAGACTGGTTGCAAGCTTCAGGCGAGGACAGCAGGCGACAGGGGTCAGGGGGCAGGGTCAAGGCCAGCAGGCGGCCCAGGGCCACTCCCCCAAAGCCCCCTGAAATATACAGCCGGCTGCCCACCGCCGCCACAGCATGGGCCACAGACTCCTCCATGGGGGATCCCACAGAGGCCTGGCCTAGGGAAAGAGAGAGCAGCGATCAGGAAGAAAAGTGGCAGGAGGCTGGGGAAGAGACCCACACAAAGATTCTAATCAGAGAGGGAACGGAGCAAGCAGTGAGAGTCTGAAGAGAGGCAGACACAGCAGGACAGGGGAGACAGATAAAACCAGACAGGGCTGGGGAACCAGGCAGACAGCAAAACGAGAGGGAAAGAGACACAAAGAGAAAAAAAAGGAACAGGGAGTGAAATGGCGACGGGAGATAAATGTTGCAGTGCAGCCCTAAGAGTTGTTTCTTTTCTTCTTGTCACACAAGGGCCTGACGGAAGCTCTGACTGCCAGGCACCCTTTTCAAAGAGGCATGTGCGTCAGGGGAGGCTGTCTGGGATGGACGCACTGCAGCAAGGACGGGGAAGAGCCCGCTGCCTCCCCCGCTGGGGCTCCTTTGATTTACAGAACTTGGTTGATTTCAGTACTGACCATTTGGGCTACTTGTTTTCTCTTCCTACGCTTTAAATTCCTGCTCTTACATTTTAAATTCACCAATAATGAGTGAGCCAGCAGAAACCCTAGGATCTCAATAAAAGCAGAAAAATAAATTTTTCTAAGGGGAAAAAAGTAAAGGAGGGCGTTCCCCTGGGTGTTTAGGAAACAGGAGCTGTGCTGGAGCATCTGAGGGGAGCCAAGTATGCCTAATGAGGGGGAGCGCCAAGACAAGGGCTCCCAGGGACAGCAAAGGACTTACCGGTGAGGTCAGGCAGGAGCCAAGTGTTGCAGTTGACCTGGTAGAGCAGCACCTCGCTGCTGAACTCATCAGGGTCTGAGCGCCCCCCCAGAACCACCATGGTGTCCCCCAGCAGGGCCGAGGCGTGGAAAAATCGTGGGTGGGGCTGTTGGGGAGACAGGTGGCAGAATGGCCCGTCAGAGCCCACAGTCCTCTGCTCACTCTCTCAGCCCACCGGCCACCCCGAATCCCCCTAACCTGAGCCCCCACCAGCCTATCCCATCCAAACCTTCCTCAGACCTCACTTCTCTCCTCCAGGAAAACTCCCTCACTCCTCAGCAGCCCCAGAGCCACCTTCCTTTCCTGAACTCCCACACCCTGTGCTACCACTCCCTAGCAACCTAGCCCAGACTGCTGGAGATGCATCCCACAAATGTGTGTGACCTCGCCAGCTGGGCTGGGGACATCTGGGGTGAGGCCTGGGTCTCTTACTTCCTCCTCCCTCACAGTCCAGCCCCAGGAAAGGCTTGGAAATATGTCAATGGACAGAAAACGCAATTGTCCCTAACCAGCACATCCAGGGTTACACGGTCTCCCACACACCCACTGGTCTCCTTTGGCCTTGAAGGCAGGAAGTGTAAGGAGGCTCAGTCCCCCAGTTCCAGATGGGGAGGCCAGGAAGGGGAGGGGCCTGCCAGGGCTGCACCAAGAGTGGCAAGGAGCTGGGGCAGAACCGTGGCCTCTGAACTCCTGGTCTAGGAGTCTTTCCTATGAGCCAGGGATGGCAGATGAGGAGACACAGGATGCCACAGCTCAGTTCCGGGGACTGGGAAGGAGGGGGAGTAGGAGTCCAGGGTTGAGCTAGTCCCTGGGTCATTGGGATGGGGAGGCCCCTTCTCTCCCACCCTTTACCTCCATCTGTCTAGACCTCCTTTCCTGACCTTTGCCCCCTGAGAAGGGGCCAGCAGGCTCCAGGTGCGGTCAGGACAGTGCAGGGAGTAGAGCTCAGAGGACGGAGCCGCCAGTTCCACGTGGAAGCGGAAACCCCCAAATACGTAGAGGGAGTCGGTGGCCTCGTGGTACACGGCAGAATGACCATACAGACCTGGTGGGGGTCAGGGGAGGGTGAGAACAGAGGCTGGCGAAGGCCTGGTGATCAGGAAGACAACCCCCTACGCTGCTGCCTTCCTGAGCTCCCCTTTTCATGACCACGACAACTCCTCAGGCCCTGAGGCCACAGACGTAGGAGACCCTCTCAACCCTCCCTCTCCCGTGAGTTAAAAGGATAACCATCAGAGTCTGGGAAAGAGGAGAGGGAGACTGAGGTGGCCAGAATGTCCTGGGGAGGGTGACCCAAGAATGCAGAAGGAGACATAGAGAATGGAGAATACCTGGGGGGACAGTGATCTAGGCCCTGGGGGAGGGAGACACTGGACAGGAGGAGGGCAGCTTACCATGGAGTCAAGGGGAGGGGTGCTAAATAGAGAAACTGAACTTCTCATTCTCGAGGTGGTACCCTGAGACTCTTGGTAGGGGTCAGGAGGAAGACAAGAAGATAGCAAGATATGAAGTTGGGGGGTGGGCAGTGACCACAGAGAATGGAAGCGAATAGAGTTTACACAAAGCTCTGGATGGCCAAAGGCGCTGTGCTCTCCTGTCCCTAGACCCACCTGTGGGGGGCGTCCCGCTCTGAGCGCCGGATACCCAGGTGCCAGTTGCCAGCTGGTACTCAAAAAGCTGCTGGTTGAAGCCATTCTCAGGGGAGTAGCCGCCTACCAGAAGCAGAGACAGGCCTCGGCGGGCAGTGAGGGTGTGGCCAGCGACAGCAGGCAGTTCCACAGTCTGAGGGTTGGAGAGCATAGGTCACAGGAGGCCAGAAGTCAGGGGTCATCTTGAGGGTAGAAGCGAGACTCAGAATTCCCCACACTCTTCTTGAACCGCTAAGGGGACAGTGAGCTGCCCGGGGCTGGTCAGACCGCAGGCCCTCTGACTAGCCCCGGTCCCAGCAGGCGTGCAGTAGACCTCTTGCTATTTCTGCCTCTGAGTGTCACTTCTTCAGCTAGGAGCTGCCTGTGTTCCCTTGGGAAGCCCTTGCCCTCTGCCCTCACTCTGGCTGCAGGGGGCTGACTACCTGCTCCACAGGCTGTATCCCAGCCTGGCCGACCAGGGCATCATATCCCCTTAGCCAGAATACAGTGTGACCCAGGGTGGCCAATGAAATTCAATTCTGGGACTTGTACTGGAGCCCAGGGAGTAAGCCATGTTCTCTGGGGACAAAGCGGCAGGAGCTCCCCGGTCATCTTTGCCAGAGCCCGGTTATGGGGCCTGGGGGTGGGGAGAGATGCTCACCTTCTCCTGCCGCCACTGCAGCGTAGTCAGGTTGAGGACCCAGAAGTCTCGGGCAATGCCCCAAGCCGTGAGCCCCCCCAGAAGGTACATGGCACCACGGCCAGAGGGCACATAGGCAGCTGCATGGAAGGAGCGGGGTGAGGGGCCTGGGCCCCCGTCCTCAGCTCCTGCCAGCATCTGAGTCCACCGCCACTCACTCACTGAGTACCTGGGACCAATGCAAAAAAGCAGCCTCACTGTCCAGTCATCCCAGTATTCCAGCATCCCGAGTGACCTTCAGCGGGTATCCCAGAATCCTAGCATCCTCTGGAGTGACCTTCCGAAGATAGTCACCTTACCATCCCCTGGGGTGGCACCACCCATTTAAATAAGTGTCCACCCCTGAGGTGAGCTGCCTGTGACAAGTGTCACAGTGTCCTTTGGAGGTGTCCTTTCTCTGCACCCCCAAGAGGACTCAGGTGACAGACATCTCAGCATCCCCTGAGGTGAACTTCTCTCATTCAAGTAGCCCACCTCCACAGGGCAGTTCTCACCTGTACAGGTTTCCCAGCAGCCCCTGGGGAAGGCCCAGGCCCCCAAACATCCACAGGGTGGCATCAGGTCCCTCCACCATGGTATGCCCCAGGCGGTGCAGGAAGCGGCTAGCAGTGTCCTAAGGGTGGGGGTGGGGACATAAGGGGTCAGGCTAGGGTCACGACAAAGTGTCAGGCTGAGCACAGGTCTGGGGGGTGGTCCCAGAAGTGGAGGAAGGAGAAGGATCCAGGCTGTGGGGCACCTCCCCAGATACTAGGCCGCCACAACTCACAGGTGAAAGGCGGCTGTCCATGAGGGTCTCCCAGACCAGCTGCCCACCATCCAGCTTTGTGGCACAGTTGGGGCCCCCAAAGCCCTCGGCACAGATGCACACACCCAGGCTCTGGGGGACAGCAGGAGGATGCTCGACAGGAGCCCTGAGCACCACCCCATCCCACCTAGCTTGACCCATAGCACCCGTACCTGGTTGCAGGTACCTGCCCCACTGTGGGCATTACAGTTTTCAGGACATAGAGCCATGCGGCAGTGTGGGCCAGCCCAGCCCTGGGGACAGCGGCAGAGTCCAGCACCTGTGGCCACATCCTGGGACACACACTCCTGGGGAACAGGACAGCTCCCAGGGCCCCCTGACCCACAGCGGGCGGAGCTCACTGAAGCGTTGAAGCCCCAGGACGAGGAGCCATTGGCCTCCCAGTGCAGCACGAGCAGCCCTGTTGGGAGAGAGGGCAGAAGCGGGTAGCACAGCCAAGTCCAGACACTACTCCACCCCCAGGTTTTGAGAAAAACCCGTGTCATTGGGCAGGGAAGCAAGGCACCCAATCATCTATAATCACTGTATGCCCTCCCCCTTGTCCAGCCCATCAAGTTCCAATGGGTTTTTCTTTTTCCCCAATGGTTTTGAAGCCTAAATTTCTCTCATGTTCACTCGCGGCTGGCCACTTCCTCAGTAGTCTAGCCTGGCCACCAGCACCATCCCCCACTGGTCTTCCTGGCTCCCGTACACTCTGCCCTTCACAGCATCCTATGTGGTCCTTCAAAAACATGAACCTGATCCTGTCACTCACAAGCTCCAAACCTTCCAGGACTTGTTACTGTTCTGTAAAACCAAGTCTCCTTAGAAAGAGTTCTAGGATGGGAGGGTGGGAATTAATGATATGTAAAAAATGTCTCAATAAAGTTTTATAAAGTAAAAAAGGCCTTGCAAGCTTTCTGACCTCATCACCTCCCCCTCTCAGGCTCTCTGGCTCCAGCGCCAGGCCCCCTTCCTGCTTCTCAGGGCCTGGACACCTGCATATCCTCCGCCTGGAGGAGTCCCCCTTGCCCACACTGCCCCCTAGAGGCCTCAAGTGAAACTGCACCTGTGCACAGAAGCACTTCAGTACTATACCCAGATAGGCCAGGCTCTCTCCTCCATTTCCTTTTATCCCTCACTATGCTGACTATACTTTGTTCGATGTCACATGCACATGCACACGTGCACGCACGCGCACACACACATACACACACGATGAATCCATGAAGGCGGTGCCTGTGCTGCACCCCTAGTGTCTAGCACAGGCTCAGCTCACCACAGGTGCTCAGTAAACACTTGGTGAGTGGAAGGGAACGAGGGCCCATCGGTTCTGTGCTCACTGCGAGGGCTCTGCAGGGGCCAACTACAGCCCCGCTCTCTCCCCCAGCCTTCGAGCTGCAACTGCCATGGGCAACAAATTATTTCTAGCCCATCTCCGTCAACATCAGCTGGGTTTCACAGCCCTGCAGATGAGTCCCGGTTATGGGGCTGTGCCCCCAATTGTGACAGTCAGCCAAACGCCCTGAGGACATAATTAGCCCTGGTAGAGAACCCCAGCCTGAGGAGACACTCAGGGGCCCTTACACCAGCCCTTCTGTGTATCCCAAAGACATGTCCCTCTTGGTCCTTCTCTCCAGAGGCAGCCCAGTAATAGTCTATTTGCCTCTCAGCTGAAGAAACTGAGACCCAGAGGTGGCAAGGGATTGCCTCACCCAGCAAGTCAGTGGCAGAGCTGGGTCTTAAGCCCACCTTGGTCAGCAAGCTGCAGGGGAGCAAGGGACACACAGCCCAGGACAGAGGTCCCACCTCCCCAGTCCCCATACCAGACAGGGCCTGCACAGTGAGGGGCCTGTCCCGCCGCTGGCCGCAGAAGGCAGCAATGAGGCTACGGTCCGACTGCACCACACCGGTGTCCAGGAAGCGTGGGAAGCCATCAAAGGCCAGCACGTAGCTCAGCTAGAGGAGTGCAGAGCTGAGGGTTAGGGGATGCTGAGGATGACAAAGAGGGGCACTCGGGGTCTGGGAGGAGGAGTTCAAGAGGAGAGAACAAGCTGAGACAGGGAAATGGGCTGCTTGCACCTCCTGGGCAGACAGTCAAACTGTGGCCTGGAGGCCACCAGTCCCCCTCCTGTGTCGACAGCGGACATGGCTAATCAATCAGGTACTCTCCCCTGGAGCCTCTTTCTCAATACACAGCTCCTGGAAGCCACTGCCATCGGTCAGAGCCAGCACGCGGAATAAGTGTTTACTGTGCCTGGGCTGAGCAAGAGGAGTTTGAGGGTCTAGGGACTGGAGACTTGGAGTCCAGGAAACGGTAGGTGACCTGGCAAATGGGAGGGTCTGTGGTCTTAGAAATGAAGGACTGGGGTCACAGGAACAGAGTTTAAAAGATGAAAACATGAGAACACTGGGGTCAGGGTCTAAGGACTGAGACTGGGAGGGGAGGCACGGGTCCGAACTCTAGCGCCCTAGGAGCTCACCGTGCAGGGGGTGCTGCTGTCGGGGGAGAAGGTGAGCGTGAGTGGCGGACACTGGGTCCCAGGAGCACAGGGCTGCAGCACCTCGGTGGCCGAGACAACCCACACACAATACAATAGGCCTGGCCCAGCTCTCGCTGCCCCACCACTTGGAGGCAGCAGCCCCCCAACCGGTCGTGAGCCCAGTGCCACTGAGGACACATTGGTGAGGAGGGCGCGACCCCCACACTCCCGGAAGCAGGAGCCACCGGCCCTGGGAGACAGAGGAAAGCCAGTGTCAGACCATTCCTGCCCCATCCCACATCACCGGGACCCCTACCCCACCTGTCTGGCCCCTGGCTCACCGGGGGTCCCCATAGTAGCCAGGGGAGCAGAACTGGCAGTGGGCACCCTCAGTGTGGTCCTGGCAGAAGCAGAGCCCGCTGAGGTTGTCACAGTGGCCGCGGCGTGGGTCCCCGTGCTCATTGCACTGGCAGGGTCGGCAGCCGCCTGAGCCCGTGGCATTGCCAAAGCTGCCGGGTCGGCACCGCTCACAGTGCTCCCCCCAGGTCCAGTCTGTGGAAGCCCCGGTAGGCAGGACGCAGAGTCAGGGGCGAGGGTGGGAAGGGGCCTGCCCAACTGGCTCAGCTGATCCCTGACCTCACCTGGCTGCTTCAAAGGAGGGTAACCAGGGCCGACTTGGGAGACTAGCAAGGCCCAAGAGAGGGGACTGAGGCTGCCAAAGAGGTGGGTGCCACTGAAGCCTGTCTGGGGTCAGGAGCAAGCAATGGGGCAGGGGGACCCAGAGCTGGGTGAGGAGACACGGAAGCCCATGCAGAGAAAAGGAAACCGGAACCCCGAGGAGGCTCCCTCGAGGCCAGTCCAGGGGCGCCTGGGAGGAGGGCCGCTCACCCTGGCACTCATCGCAGAAGCCAGGCCCCCGTTTGCGACAGTGGCTGTGGAAGTTGCAGCCACAGTCTCGGGAGCAGCGGGGAGCAGGGGGTCCCGGAGCAGGCGTGGGTGGGGGCAGATCGGACGTCCAGCCCAGGTCACACACGCAGGTGAAGTCAGGGTGGCCACTGCACACACCATGGCCGCAGTCCTCCAGGCACCTGAGGGGCCGCGGCAGGGGTAGGGGAAGGGCTGGGAAGGCCCACACTCCCCAAGGCATCCCTGTCACCCCACTCCGCTCCATCATCTCCATGGCAACACCATGGCAAGCTACTGCCCACTGGTCTAGGACTACATGGGTGGCCCTGTCTCCAAGGTAACCCCATCACGTATGGTAACTTCTGTCTCTATAGTAACCACATATCACCACTAGTGATCTGTTCTCTATGAAAACCCCTTTTCCACTTGGTCCTCCTCCATCTCCATGGCAACTCTGAAGACTATGGCCCACAGACAATGGGTGACCAGTCTCCACAGTAACTGGTGTTATGCTGGGGACCCTGTCACCGTAACGAGGACCTAGTCTGCAAGGTAGAAACCTGTGGCTCACTGGGGATGCTGGTCCACGGGAGGGATTCCCGCACCAAGATCACTTCCTCCCTCCATCTCCACACGTCCCAGGGGTGACATCTCCATGGAAACCCAGTCCCACTCACGTGCGGTTGCAGTATGTGATGCCATCTCCCTGGTAGCCCCGCTGGCAGTGACATTCGTAGCTGAGGGGTGTGTTCAAGCAGGTGGCCCGAGGGTGGCACCGTGCCAAGCCCAGGCGGCACTCATCCACATCTGGACAGCGGGCATACGCCCATCGGGCAGGGAGGGCCACGGACAGCCCCAGGCCCTCCCCCACCCACAGGGAGCAGTTACCCCCACCCAGGGGCCCGGAGAAGTCCCCCTGGAGGCACCTGGTGGGTGGGGGATTGAAGAAGGTGGTGGAGTGGGACGAGATGACAAAGAAACAAGAGACAGAAACAGTGACGGGGAGAGATGAGGCCAATCAGAGGGAGAGAGAAATATGAACATGGGGAGAGAAACAGGAGGAGAAATGGAAGTGACAGAGAAAAACCAAGAGAAGTCAGACCAAAATGATTTTGAAAGACAGGAGAGAGACAGAAACAGGGGATAGTGAAAGGGAGAGACAAGGAGACAGAACCAGAAAGTCAAGAATAAAGACACAAGGAAGATGAAAGAAAACAAGTCACAGGAACAGGGAGAGAGTTGACGGGGAGAAAAGAAATACAGGGAAGGGGAGGGGGGAAACAGAGATGATGGTCAGGAAAAGGCAGAGAGGCAGAGAAACAGAACAGCTGTTAGAATCAGGGCCCAGGAGAGCTACCTGCCCCTCCCCCCCCCCCCCCCCCCCCCCGCCCTTCCTCCCAGGCCTCACCGTCCCAGTGTGGGGTTGTCCTCATTGCCGCACCAGCCGCACTCATGGCTCTGCAGACACTCATGGCAGGTCAGGAAGCGGTCACAGCTCCGGCACCGTGGCTCCGAGTGCACGCTGCAGGCGACAGTGCAGGGGGCATCAGAGCCCGGCCCCCACACATGCCTCCACCGTCCCCTCTGTAGGCCCCACCACCCAGCCATCACCCTGACCGCACCTGTCATCCCAGCCTCGGCAGCCCCCATATGGGTACCGGGCCAGGTAGGCAGCAAACAGAAAGCAGGTGTGGGTGGACTGGCACCAGGCACACTGGCTTGAGTTGGCCAGGCAGTCCTCACAGGTCAGGCGCCTGGGGGTGGGGAGTAGGGTCGGGGTCACACCACGGCTGGTCTGTACACCCCCCCCACCTGCTCCCTGGGCCAGAGGGGCTCACTGGCTGCAGAGCGGGGGACACTCCTCTGGGCTCTTCAGGGCACCCCGACCCCGGCCCCGCCGGCTGCATGCCGCATCCCCTTTGCGGTTGGTGCTCTGATGCCACTCACAGAAGGGGTCCTGGGGGTTATAGAAGACCCCAGCTTAGCCCTGTCCCTTGGGCTCCCAGTGCCCTGCCTCCCCCACCTGCTCCACCCCTAAGACCACCCCTCCGAGCTCCCCAACTGCCTGCCCCTCAAGACTCCCTTTCAGCCAACAACATCCATGGCTTCTGCCTGCCCAGCACTCACTCCCTTTTGGGCGCTAGCACCCTTTGTATGGTCAAGGCGGGGCTGGTTCAATCCTGGCCTCACTGACTGGTCCTAGAGCTGGCACAAGACCCAACCAGAGTGAGTAAAATGCTCTCCTGGGATGTCTGTTGACCTGGAGGGTGAGTGGGGAGGGGACAGAAAGGTGCTTTCCCTCTACTTGGCTGAGCGGGAGAATGCAAGTCTGGAGCCTGCGGCTCCCTCGCCACCCCCAGGCATTGACCCTCCAGGAAAGCACGGGGTGAACTGCTGGCCTGAAGACCTGCTCTGGGGCCCTGCAGCCTGAGCCCATAAATGCCCCTCTGGTGAAGAGGCACCGAGTGGGGTTTTCTGTCCCCTACAACAGGGGGAGACCTGAGTGCCAGCCCCCCCCACCACTGAGCTCTTGCCTGCAGATTAAAGACAATTAAAGACGATGACCCCAGCTCTCTCCCCCTACCGCCACCCATGGGGTCCCTCGTCTGCCCCTGTCAGCCCTGGGGGGCCCTTGTGGACCCCTGGGTCCCCTGCTTTGGCTGCCTCCAACTCGAAAGTGCCCCTCTGTGACCTGACAGGCACCTGGGTGCAGGCGTGGCAGTCGCGATGCTCCTCACAGAGCGGGCAGAGGGCAGGTACCAGCACCAGCAGGGACCCACCGGCCCCACTGTCCCCGCAGTGGGCCCCACTCTGGCGCAAGTGGCAGGTGGCGCTGGTCAGGCACCAGCCACAGCCCTGGTCCGCCAGGCAGCCCAGGCAAGAGGAGTAGGAGGCGCAGGCCGCTGAGCGATAGGGTTCCAGGAAGAAGAAGGAGATCTCCTGGGGGAGGGGCATAGAAGGTCAGGGGTCTGTGCCCCAACTTCAGGGTCAGGAGTAGAGGTTTGGGTCAGAGTTTGGAGCTAAAGACTTCGGTGTTTAGAGACGAGGCTGAGAACTCAGGCACACACCAGGTCAGGATTTAAGCCATCAGCAGACAAAAGGGGACCAGGGTTTGAACCGATCTAGAGATCAGAGGTCAAAAAGTATGGCGGGCAGAAGTCAGGGGCGGTGGGGGCACGGCAGGGGCTGGAGTATGGGATCAGGTCAGAGTCTGGGGGTCAGACAGTAGGGTGTGGAGGGTGCAAGGTGAGTCTGGAGTTCAGAAGCCCAGGTTTGTGGCCAGGGTTCAGAGGGCCCAGGGGATCTGAGGCCCAGGCCTGAGTACTCACGCTGCCACCAGGCACACCGGTCCGGTCCCACAGCAGCGTGAGCTCGCTGTGCCCAGGGCCTGCGGAGCCGTTGAGCTGGCCACGGATCTCTACCGCATACTTATGGCTCCGGCCGGGCAGTGGGAAGAGACGAGCAGACCCCGGGCGCTGCAGCCGCCTTGTCTCTTTCTCCTGCTGAGCCACCCAGCGCCCTACCTCCTCCTAGGGTAGGGGTAAGGACAGGCAGGGGCCTCAGGATCTTCCACAGCCCCCGACCCCGGAAACCTCTGAGCACTTCAAACCCACCTAGCAGCCTCCTCCTCCTGGGAAGAAGAGGGGCACGGTTCCTTAGACTCTGAGAACCTCCAAGTGTCCCCAAAGCCACCAGTGACCCTCCTCCTCCTCAGAGGAATCTGACTTGCTAAGACAGACCTTCCCCACCTTCTTTAAAACCTCTCTCCACCAAAGTGTGTTCCCAGAACACCCTAGGGCCCTCCCTCCACTGAGGACACATCTCCTGGCTCTGATTTCTCCCGGTCTCCCTGCACCACACCCCCGGCCCCTGCACTGACCACAAACAGCCCTCGGAGTGCCCCAGGCACTCTCACCATGTTCTCTGTGTCAGGGCCACGGGCCATTTGGGCCAGGACATGCAGGCGCTGGGCCCGGGCCCACACGGCCACGTCCTCGGCCCCTGGCCCGCCAGGCCCTCCCGGAAGCAGTGGGTGGATGAAGCCACGGTAGACCAGGGACACGTCGGTCTCTGGGCTCGGTGTCAGGGTGATGGTTGTGCTGCGGACGATCAAGACCTGTGCCAGCCAGGGACAGGGTGTGCATGAGAGCTCTCTGCATAGCCTGCAGTCCCCACCCCTCAGGCCACAGCAGAGGCAAAAACGGCCAGGCAGCTCCACCTCCTTCCTATTTCATGGAATGAAAGACTGAGGCCGGGGGAGGGGAGGCCATTCACCCAGGGTCACTCTGGGAGCAGAGTCAGGGCACCAACTCAGAAAGCAAACAACAGAGTCCCGGCCCTGCTCATCGCCACCCCTCATGAAACATCAGTATCCTCTTCCCAAACGGCCCACCTTTCTACCTAGGCCCTCAGGAGTCCGGATCAAAAAGTGAAACAGTATCACTTCACTATGGGGTTTGGGAGACTTCCAGGTTAGCGAACACACCCATGTGCCGGGAGGGTGTTGTACCCCCAGCCGCGGGGCAGAAGCCCCTGTGCCCAGAGCCCTCTGGACCGCACCCTGTGTACCGTGCTCTCCGTCACACAGCAACCAAGTACGCAAGGTTCTTTTTTTAAAGGGATCCCAGACACGACATTCAAAGAAATGGACATACTACGTGACTTATTGCTCATACGTGCATTTGTAATTGCAATGAATGGAATAACCCAGGGTTCATCGTGAAAGGCTGTTTAAATAAACAGCAGTACCGCGGCACATTCCCTCAGTTCTCTGACGGGAAGACTGCCGGGATGTGTTAAGAAGAAAAGGAAATAGTAATATAGTGTGGGTAGTATACTACTTTTTGTGCAAGAAAGAAAAATGATTAAAAGTCATATTTACTTGTATTGGAATAAGCAGACCCTGGGAGGAGATAAAAGAAATCCAAACAGGCCTGGGGAGAAGTAGGGTAGCCTTGAGTTGGGCGGCCTGGGGACCATCTTCCCACACCGAGGAGGTGGGGAAGGGGGTAGAGGGGAGAGACTGCATGAATGTTAACAGCAGCACTATTCACGACAGCAAAAACGTGGAAACAACCCAGGTGCTTATCCGCTGATGAATGGGTACGGCGTGGCCGTGCAACGGAAGATTACGCAGCCATGAAAAGGAGTGATGTTCCGACCCACACAACAATGTGGATGAGCCTCAAAACCGTCATGCTCCGTGAAAGAAGCCAGCCACCAGAGGCCCCATATTGTTCGATCCCCTTTATATGACGCATCTACAGCCAGCAAATCCAAAGGTGGAAAACAGATGAGCAGTTGTGCCAGGGGAGAGGGGACTGGAGGGATTACTTAAAGGTAACTTCTGAGGTGACAAAAATGTTCTGACCCTAGATCACAGGTGGCAAACACAAGGCCCCCAGGGCCTCGACCTGGTTTTATCCGGCCCGGCACCTTGTTTCTACCCGGCAGCAGCACCGAGCTCTCACTTAACGGTTAGGGAGTAGTTACGTTTACACAGTCCTAACATCATATTCGGCCCTTTGAAGGCAACCGCGAGGCTGATGTGGCCCCCGGTGAAAATGAGTCTGACACCCTGCCCTAGAGAGTGGTGAGAGCTGCACAATATTGTGAATGTTCTAAATGTCACTAATGGTAAACTTTATGTTTAATGTATTTTACCATAATTTTTAAAAATGTTTTTAACTCAACAAGGAAAATCAAACCCTTGAATGTAAAGTCCTACGGGGTAAACACAAGAGTGATAAAGATCCATTTGGAAAACGACAACCCTAAGACCAGCCCTTCAACACTCACACTGGGCCCCGTCCCCAGCTCCCCACCTTGTCAGGCTGAGAGGCATTGGGCGGCTGCTGGAAGGTGAGCAGGTGTAGGCCAGGCAGGAAGCTCTGGGTGACACAGACCTCTAGGGATGTGACGAAGACAGGTGTGGGCCCCCACCAGCCCACGGTGCCTGAGATCTGCTCTCCTCGGCAGCGGGCCTGTTCTGTGATGACAGGAGGGTGGGGGATGGGGTCAGCGTGGGGTGCAGCACCGTCCCCTCCCACACTGCCACTGGCCACTCACCAGGCCGAGGGAGGCAGCTCTCATTGTGCACGCACCAGCCCAGGGCACCAGGCCCCCGGGGAGGAGCTACCGGGCTGCTGAAGGCCAGGCAGGCCTGACAGTCACCCAGGAGGCGCCCCAGGCCCAGGCAGCTGGCGGCTGGACACTGCAGAGAAGGAAGGGAACATGGGTCAATGTGCACTGGGGCTTAAGGGATCTGGAAAGGGCTGTGAATTCAGGAGTTTAGGGGTAGAAGGGGCCAAGAAATTGGAGAAGAGCATTGAAAGCCAATCTGAATGAGGGAAGACCAAAAGGACGAGGCCTGGGGATGTGGGTACAGATGAGTGGAAAAGGGTCTGGGAGAGGGTCAGAGTTCAGGGGGTCAGCAGTCAGGAATCAGGGATGCTGATCCTGGAGGTGAAAACAAGTCTCCCCGGTACACAGGGAAGTCCTTCTCCACTTGGTTTCAGCAGAGCGAGACACTGAGGACTGGTCTCTGTGCTAGGGGGCAGGGCCAGGACAGTCACTCACAGCCCCCGAGGGGGTACCAGGAGGCAGCGCGGCTTGGCAGGCCCCCTGACACCAGCTGCAGTCAGGGTCTCGAGAGCAGACACTGTGGCCCGTGTACATGGAACAGTAGTCCAGGTGGTACTGCAGAGAGATTGGGGCAGGCGCGGGGGCCCTCGCACAGGGGCCTGCTTCCCATACTCCCACTCATACTGATCAGCCTAGGGAACCCCAACTGCTCAGCACCCCGAGGACCCCATCTAATCCTCTTCCAGTGCCAGGGACCACTGCTCCTCTGCCCTCCCCCCCAGGGACTTCCATTCCCCCTCCCCCGAACCCGGGAACCAACATCTCTCCTCTCATAGCTCTAGGGACTCCCGCTGCTTATCCCAAGAACCCCCAACTTTCTCCATCATCTGTGGGAACCATTCCACCCTCTCCCTATCGCCTCAATACTTACATCTGGGGCAGGCGCCTGGAACACAAAGGGAGGCACCTTGTAGGCCATCAAATCCCCACGGGGCTGGCCACTGTACCCACCAGCCACCAACAGGACACTGCCACCAAGCACAGCTGCCACATGTGAGTACCGACCACTTGGAGGCGCTGCTCGGCCTAGAAGAATACAGACCCCTAGGACATGGGACCCCCAAACCCCCTACCACCTTCATGGCTCCCCTACCAAGACTACCACCCCTGGCTCTCCTAAGCCTCAGCCCAGACTCCTAGCTCCTGCTTAAACCCACCCACCCACAGAAACCCTCCCAGCCGGCCTGGCCCTGCACCAGCATGTCCTCTCTCTCCTGGGGCTCCCACACCTTCAGCTAAGTTACTTTTCAGACAGAGCGTGATCTTTGGTTCAGAAAAACTTGGGTTTAAATCCTGGGTTGAACATTTACTGGGGTTTAAATCATGGATTGACTACTAACTATCTGTGTAGCCTTGGGCAAGAGACTCCACATCTTTGAGTCCGGGTCCCCTCCTCTATAAATGGGACCATCGCCCTGCCCTTGGGGAGCTGCCTGGCTCTAACCTGTTTTTGTCTGCCTGGCACTAGCCTCCCATCTGGTGAAAGCCTGTGATTTTCCCCTGGAAAACCACCTTCTCCCTCTCCCAGGCCACAGGGCGCAAGACAAGCTATCCCTACCTCTGGCAGACGCGGGGTACTTGGGTTTTAGCCCAGGCCTATCAGCACCGGTGACTAGCTCAGGGATGTAACTCAAGTCCTACAGTCCTTGGGAAAAAAGAACACTCTCTTCCCTCTGGGCATTTGAAAGGCTAGAATATCACCCCAGAACCGCAGGGGACCATCTACAAAAGGCAAACCTGCTGGAGACTGAAGTAAACCCAGCTGAGGGTTGGAGAGAAATGGCTGATGCCATCATGTGAGCACCTGGATCAAGCCCAGCCGGAACTCACTCAAATTAGCCAAGAAATTCTCCCTTTTGCTTAAGCTAGTTGGGTTGGATTTCTGTCACTTAAAACCAAGAGTCCTGCCCTGGCTGGTGTGGCTCAGTGGATTGAGCACCAGCATGCAAATCAAAAGGTTACGGGTTCAGTTCCCTGTCAGTACCCAAGCCTAGGTTTCGGGCCAGGTCCCCAGTTGGGGGCACGCAAGAGGCAACCGAATGATGTATCTCACACATCATTGTTTCTCTTCCTCTCTTCCTCCCTCCCTTCCCCTCTCTCTAAAAATGAATGAATAAAATAAAAAGCAAGAGTCTTGACCAACAGGAAAGCGGTCAGTGATTGGCGACTCCCCACCCTCTCACTGAACCTGAAGGCTCCGTAAGCACGTGGGACTCGGCCCAAGGAATCACAGACCACAGAGGAGGAAGAGGCCTCCAGAAACCTCACACTCTCGCCTGCCCAGCAAAGGGTCCTAAAAGAGGGACGGGGATGGGCAGAGGAGTCCTGGACTGGAGAGCTCGAAGGTCAGGCCCAGGATTTATTCCTGATGGCAGCACAAGATGCCTTGGGGACCCCTCCTCTTCAGTTTACACCTCCTCCTCATGCTTGCCGGCTGTCCTCTCTCTTCTGTTCAGTGGGGTGGGGAGAACAGAGAGGCCTCTGGGAAGTCCATAGTCCCCTGAATGATAGGCCCACTTTGTGTATATAAACGTTTTTCTGAGGGAGGGGAGTGTGGCCTTCTTCTGATTCCTAAAGCAGTCTTGGATCTAAGGAGTTGGAAAGGTTCTCCGCACCCCCTTCCGGTAGGGCTGTCATCGCTGTTAGAAAGACGCCGTGTGGAGCCCCTCACCAGGCTGTCCTCGGTCTTCAAGCATGATCTCAGTTTATTCTCACAACAGCCCAGTGGCTTAAGTGTTACTATGAACCCCATTTTATAGATGGGGAAGTTGAGGCATAGAAATTAAATGATGGCTTTTGCACAGATAGTTCTTTGGAGACAGCCACCCTGGTTTTGCCACTTGCCCACACGGTGTGACCTTGAAAAAGTCACCTCTTCATGGGCATTTCCCTGGGGCAGCTAGAAATTAGCAAACCTGAACTGGAGCCTAGATCTGATGCTGCTGTAACTACCTCCCATCTCCACGGCAACAACGCCCTAATCCTGGGTGCAGCATAGGCTTGTCCCCTGAGACAGCTCCAATAGGATGGCTGGCTCACCTGGACAAGGACTAAGGTGGCTCCAGATTCACTGTTGGGGAGGAAGTATGACCGTCAGGAGCCCCTCAGGGAAACAGAGGGGCCACTCACCCTCAGGGGTTCCTGGAGGGGCAAGCTCAGCCCCCGACACCCACTGATGGCAGCCCAGGTGGTAGAAGAAGATGCCATCTTCATAGCACTTTTCCTCCTGGTAATGGGTGTGCACATTGCCCCCTGGGAGTGGAGAAAAGGGGCACAGCTGGCAAGCCTCGGAGAGGTGCGGCCGCCCACGCAAGGAGCCTCAGCTCAGGGTTGGCTTGGGCCCCTGGCAGGCAGGCAGACAGGCCGGCAGAAGCCTCCTCACCATAGACCACCATGTAGTTGCCCAGGACACTGGCCGTGTGGAAGGCCCGCTCTCGAGGGCCCTGAAGCCCATCCCGAGCCTTCAGTGTCGTCCACACGCGCCGATCCACGTGGAACAGCTCAGTGGAGTTCACCCGCACGGAGAACCTATGGGGGAAGGCACAGGAAGGGCTCAGGGCAGGAGGGGCCTCTGGCTGTTAAGAGTTGTGTGCTCACTCAGGGTTGAGACCGGCTGTGACAGGGTTTATGTCCCTTCAGAACTAGAAGCTCCTGTGACAGGATCCAGGTTGGGCTCCTATCTGGGTTCCCTGTATAATCTAGCCAGGGCCGGACACCAAGCAGGGGCTATTGGAATGGACAGACAGTGGAAGTGTGGGGGGCAGCAAGGCACCGAGAAATGGAGTGGGAGAATGAGTGCGTGACTAAACGAGAGAGGGTCTGAATGAAGGAAGGAGTGACTGGATGACCACAGGAGTCTGCCAGCAGGCAGAGACCACCAACTAACGGTGCAGGGGTTGGGCCAGGCCTGGCCCTGCAGAGCAGAGGGTGTGGGGCAGGCAGGTCACTCACCGGGCAGTGGAGGGCCGGTGTCCACCGTGAACCAGCAGGGCTCGAGATGGGGCATGGAACACCATGGAGTGGCCGGTGGCAGCAGGGGGTCGCCCACCTGCCGGAATCACCTGCTCCCAATAGCCCCCACTGGTGCTGTCAAGGCGGAAACGGAAGAGGCCAGAGGAGAAGAGGTCGTGCCGGGTGCGGCCACCAGACACATAGAGCCAGATGTCATCCACTAAGGCAGCTGCATGACCTGCCAGGCCTGGTGGCCCGGAGGAGCTAGAAGCAGGTGGTGCCAATTGCTCCCAGTGGCCCCTGCCCAGCGGGCTAAAGGCCCACACGTCGCTAGTGAGGGAGCCATCGGCCAGCTCACCGCCCATCAACACCAAGGAGCCGGCCCAGGCCACGGCCACGTGGGAGTGACGGGCAGCCTGTGAGGAAGAGACCAGGAGACACAGATGGAGAGGGAAACAGATGGTGACACGCACACAGAATGACAGAGAGGGCCAGGCACAGGCACAGAGACAGAGAGAGACAGAGACATAGGAAGGCAGACAGACAGAAGGCGAGACAACGAGAGACGTGCACAGAGAGAAGAGAGACAGACCCAGAAAGACAGACACATGTGAGTAAGAGCAGAGGAGACAGAGAAACATAGTAAGGAGGGCAGAGTCAGGGAGACAGAAGTAGAAGGACAAATGACAGGAAAACAGAGAGAAATAGAGATACAATCCAGACAGGGGGAGACACAGGAATCCAAGAGTCAGCGACGAAAACAGAGAGATGGACCGAGAGAGAGGCAAAAGACACACAGAAAGATAAGTTGCAGAAAGGGATATAAAGAAAGACAAAAGAAAATCTGAGCCCTGGCTGGTGTGGCTCAGTGGATTCAGTGCCAGCCTGCAAACCAAAGGGTCACCGGTTCGATTCCCAGTCAGGGCACATGCCTGGGTTTTGGGCCAGGTCCCCAGTAGGGGCTATGCAAGAGGCAACCACACATTGATGTTTCTCTCCCTCTCTTTCTCCCTCCCTTCCCCTCTCTCTAAAAGTAAACAAATAAAATCTTTTAAAAAAAGAAAAGAAAATCTGAGGTAGCAGAAATGAAGGGGTAGGTGTTCCTCTATCAAGCTGCAGGCTGGGGTGACTATGGGGAAAAAGGGTGGCTCTGAGGGGCCCTTGCTGGGACTGACAGAGTGGGCAGGTGCCTCCAGGCAGGGCAGAGGCGGGATCCATACCGGGGCAGGACTCAGGTCCCAGCGCTCCCAGGTGTTGGCAGAGAAGTTATATAGCACGAGGTCACCCAAGGCACTGTTGAGGTCCTGGCCTGTGGAAGGTGGGTGGTCTTGAGCCCTGGCCACAGGCTGCCAGGCCTCCAGACTCCAGATGCGCACCCCATCTGCTCACCTCCAAAAACGGCCAACAGTCCTGGTGGGGACAGGAAGGCACCAGCCGCCCCGACACGGGCAGAGAAGGCAGGGTCCCCGGCACTCACGTTGTGCCACCAGCCAGCCCCCTGGTTCTCCCACAGGTGCAGGTCACAGGCATGTCCCAAGAAGCCAGGATCACATCGGCACGGTCCTAGGGGCTGGGGGGAAAGGGACACAGGCAGGGGACAGAGCCAGAGAAACAGACAGGAAGACAGGGGAAGAGAGACAGAGCCAGAGTGAGACACACAGGGGAGAAAGGGAGGAGAGAGAGATGAACAGGAAAGGAGAGAATGGAAAAAAAAAATAAAATGAAGGGAGACAGAGAGACAAAAGGAGAGAGACGGAAACAGGAAGGAGACAAACCAATAGACAGAGGAAGAAAGCGATACAGAAACACAACCAGAGGAGGCAGAGAGGTGGTGGAGGCAAGAAGACAGACCAAGAAGAAAAGATAAAGATCCAGAGAGAAAAATGAGGATAGACAGAAAACAGATTGGCAAAGACGATGAGGTCCTTGACAGGGAGGCCCATGTCAGCCTGAGCTGGAAGAGCTCAGATCTGGGGAGGTCAAGGCAGGGAGGGCTCTAGGTGTGATCCAGTCCCAAAGATGGACACACATGCCTTAGGGCCAAAGACGTGGCTGAAAGTCAAAGTCCTGGCTCAGGGCCCAAGGCCACACAGAGCAGCTGGGAGGGTGGGCGGAGTCAAGCCTGGCCAGAGGGAGCAGTGTGGGTTCACAGGTGAGCGGTGCCTTGTGACTGGAGAACAGCAGTGGACTCGGGCAGAGGAGGGCCCCAGGCAGAGGTGGGGCGGGGCTGCAGTTACAGGTGGGGTGGCATCTGGAATGCGAGGGCAGGACTGTGGATGAGAGCAGGGGTGCTGGTGGGGGGTCAGTGTAATGGCAGAGGGTGGGGTGTCGGGCGGAGTCAGACGAGGGCAGAGTTAGATCTGGAAGATGGGAGCAGCAAGTCAGGGCCCCAGGGGGACGCAGTTGGGGGCGGGCTCACCGAGGCACAGGTGCCATGGCTGCCACAGTAGGATGAGCACTCCTGCAGGCCGCAGTCAGGGCCCCCCCAGCCTGGCTCGCAGGCACACACCCCAGGGGGCCGGCACTGCCCTCGGCTGTGGCAGCCCCCCGGGCACAGGGAGAAGCGGAAGGAGGCATTGAAGCCCAGCAGGTTGTAGTTGGCATCGCTGAAGAGGTGCAGCAGCATCTGAAGGCACAGGTGGGCAGGGTCCAGGGACCTGACTGGGAGGTGGTCCACTCCTGTCCCTCCCACCCCTGGAGGTCCCCACCGCCTTTCTTTGTCTTTCTCCACCTCTCTCTGTCCCTGTGTCCTTCTGTCTGATGCCATGCCCCTCCTGCTGTCTCTCTCTCCCTCCCTGGGTGCATGTACCCCCTTGCCCTACACTGCACTGAGATCCTCCAGCCACAGCCCACAGCCCAGCCCCACCAACCTTGCCCGAGGAAGCCTCAATGGGTGGGGGCCGGGTGCTCCCACTCAGACTGGCGAGCAGGGGCCCTCGGGGGGAGTCGCCGTCATACACGAACAGGTAGTCATATGTGCACTCCGTGTCAAGGAACAGGAAATCCAGGAGGATCCGGTGCTGGGGGCTCGGCGCTGGGTGGTGAAAATAGAGGGGCCAGGCTCCAATGTGGACCCTTTCCTCATACCTCCATGCAGACCATCCACAAACACTAAAGCCTGCTCCGCATAATGAGGAGGCCCAAAGATGAGTCCGATCTGGACCCTGCCTTGGAGGGGCTTCTGGTCTCATAGTCTAGGGAGGTCAGGGTTCAGGCAAGGAATTAGAGTATCAGCCCTGAAAAGGGCTCCTGAGATCAGGCTGAACATCCCCCACTGTTCAGATGGGAAAACAGACGTGCTGAGAGAAGAAGCCCATCCCAGTGATCAGACAGAGCTGTTCCATTTTCTCTTGAGCTGCAGACACACCCAGGCCTGGGGGTTAGGGCCCAGGCCTGGGCAGAGATACATACTCGCAGATGGAAAAGGCACTTCTTCTCCCTGAACGAAAGCTGAACTTTAGAGCACCACAGCTCCTGTCTGCCCCCCCCCCCCCGGGGTCTCACCTCTGTTTGTTGTGGTACCTAAGGGCACAGACTCTGCAGCCAGACTGCCTGGGCTCAGATCTTAGCTCTGCCACTTACTAGCCACTAGCTGAGTAACCTAGAGCAAGTCACCTAACCTCTCTGAATCTGCTTCTTTTTCTGTAAGTGAGGATATAATGGCGCTGTGGTGGATTCACACTTCTTGGCCGCTCCTCCCATTGAGAGGTGAGAGCTAATGCTGTGTCCCTTGTATCTGGGAAGAGCCTCAGAGACTAGTTTGACCAATACACAGCAGCAGAAGTGGCATTCTGGGACTTCTGAGGCTAGATCAGAGGAAGCTTTGCAGCTTTTACCAGGGCCACGTAGAATTCCCCTTCTTAGAACACAGCTATCACATTCTGAAAAGCCAAAGCCGCAAGAAGGGACCACATGTGGGCATCCCGGCTGACAGCCTCAGCTGAGCTTCCAGCTGACAGCCAGCATCATCTGAGAGCCCTGAGCAGGAGCCTTCTTGGATGCCCAGCCCAGGTGAGAGAGGGTTCAGATGCCCACAGCCCCAGCTGACACATGAGCACGCCTGCGTGAGAGGGGACAATGCACATAAAGTACGTAAGGGGCCTCGCGCTTCCTAAGTGCCACTATTCCTAGCACTGTCACTACTCTTGCTCTCTGCCAGGTCTTGGTTCCAGAAGATTCTCTCATCCCACACCTCACACGAAGGGCTCAGGGACATCTTCTGGGCTAGTGAAACTAGACCTGAGTTGCACCTCTGCTCCTGACCTGCTGGAAGACCCTGGGCCAGCCCCCCACCCCTGGGGAGATGCATCTGCGCTTGCTCACTGTGGGATCCTCGGCCACTGCCATTGGCTCTCTGAGCCTTGGTTCCCTTCATGCAGAATGGGGATGAGTCTTCGCATCTGCTAGGCTGCTGTGGGGCTCTCAGACGGTGCCCTCACACCAGCACCAGTGACCAACACCTCCTTCCTGGCCTCCCAGCCTCCATCCTGCCCGGATGTGGATCCGGAGTGATCTTCCCAACTTGACATCTGGCCCTGGCCCTCCCCTGCTCAAAAGCCCTCACGGCTCCCACCATCCCCAGGAGAAAGCCCAGCTCTCTACCCTGTCTCACACCACCCCACTGCTCGCAGCTCTACCAGCAGCTGGGCCTTTGCACATGCTTCTCCTTCTGTCTGGAATGCATTCTCCCTTCCTGCCAGCAAGCTTCCCCATCTCCTCCAGGGAGCTTTCCCTGATACCCACTGGCTGGGTTAGGTGCCCCTGTCAGGGGTTCTGTCTCCCCTGCAACCTAGGGGGCTCACAGGGCAGGGCCTGGGTCTAACTCATCTGGGGTCCCTCCCCAACATTGCCCAGCACAGAGCCCAGCACTGAGCAAGGGCTCAGGAAATCCTGGATGAAGCAACGAGGAAACCCACAAAAGCCGGAATGCTGAGCGGGCAGCTCTCCCTCAGGCTGCAACCAGAGCCATGAAGAACTCCACAGCAGAACCCAGTCGTGGTCTGGAGAACGCAGAACCATTCAGCCAGACCAGACAAGAACTCCCCGCCTTAACAGCCTCAACCAAACTATAAAGCTTAAAACAAGTCTATCTTTGTTTAAGTGCCAGCCAAAGACAGGCTCACCATCTGCTTTCTCCAAGTTCCTCTGTAAGTTCAAGGTCTCCTTTCTCCTAACTCAACATGGGCCCAATGCCCATGCCATCTGAACAGAGGCCCAACCACAAAACTCCTGCTTTTCAAAAGCAAAAGCCTCTTACTCATGCAGATGTTACAAGGATGAGGTACACCGGAGTGTGAACATGGTACAAAATTGAGTGATGCGGTGGTTTCTTTCTTCGACAGGTAGGGGAACGTGTTGATTCTTAGAGGTACGAGGCATTGGGAAGAGTGGGAGATCAAGGGGGATCTGGAAGTCTCCCAGACTCCTCCCTACCCCAACATCCAGCCTGTTGGTCCCCAGTCTCACTGGTGAAACTTCACAAACATCTCCCAGTGCTCTCTGCGCCTCTCCGCCTCCTCAGTTCCTGCCCCAGTCAGAACTCACCCTCTCCGGCAAGACTAGCAAACTAGGTCCCCAGTCCACCCCCACCCAGCCTGAGAGCGAAGCCCCACCCCTGCTCAAAATCCTTTGTGGCTCCTCTTCAATCCCAAGAGCAAAGCCGAGCTGCTCAGCAGGACACTCAAGGCCCTCCTTCCCCTGCTTCTGGTGCCCTCTTCACCTCCTGGCCAACAGGCCAGACAAACCCATATTCAGCTCCTGAGACACAAGGAGGCTGTTCCCTTTTCTCACCCAGTAAACTCCTAAGCATGCTTCAGAACCCTGCTCCAGTGGCTGCTCCTCTGTGACCCCCCAGCAGCGTCGTCTCACGCCCCTACAGGTTCCCCGCCCCGACCCTGTACCTCCTTCTATTTCAGACCTGGGCACACGGTGTCCCCACCCAGACTGGGGCTCTCAGGGCCAAAGGATGAGTTCTACCCCCAACACATACACATACTTCCCATTCTGTTCTCACCCCCAGACAGAAATGGCTCCAGAGCTGGGACAGACACACATGCCAAGAAACAGGCTTCATCCGTACATACCCCACACAACAGCCGTACATAAACAACACATAAAACATAAATGAGGTCATGTCCTTCCCCTGTCCAAAACCCCTGCACGGCTCCCAGGGCCCCGGGATAAAGGCCAAGCTCCGCAGTCCACAAAGGGAGGCCCCGCATGATCCAGGCCACTGAACCTCTGGCCTTTGCCCAGGACATCCTCTGGGGGACCCCCACCTCTCCTTGGCGGCCAGCCCCTACATCCACCACCAAGGGAGGCCTTCCTGGACTTCTCTGGCCTCTGACCGCCTTTGGATTTCTCTTCTACCTCCCTACTGCCCCCAGGACGGTCCTACATCCTCTGTCTCCCCTCAACCTTCCAGCTTCTGGCTCATGATTTGTCTTCTTGTATTCTGTGTTCTAGGGCACTGCATTTCTACTTCCTCCAAAGCACCATCCCCTCCTGCATCCAGGCCTTTGTACAGGCTGTTCTCCTTGCCTGGAATGCCCTTTTGCTCCCTGCTACACATGCCTCTGGTCTCAGATGTCACCCAGGCTAAGTCACTTTTTCTCTGGGCTCCCTACTCCCTGGGAGTGAATGTGTCTCCCCCACTGTACTGGGAGCTCATGAGGGTAAGACTGGGGCCCTTGCAGAGTTCCCTCTTCCCAGACTGCTCTTCTTCCTCCTTCTAGCTGATTCCTGTTGGTCCTTTATGCCTCAGCTCAGACATCTGCTCCTCCAGGAGGCCCTGTCTGCTCTCTCTGGTCCCCAGGTCAGGCACCTTCTCTGGGATCCCCTACACCTGTGGGGTTTCTCCATCACGGTACCAACCACTCTGGACTGTCAGTATCTATTAATGTGTTTGTCTCCCCCACTAGATCCCAAGCCTCAAGCCAACAGGGACCGCTGGGACTGCCTTGGTCTCTGCTATGTCCCAGTACCAAATGCAATATGTAGCACATGAATGATTGAAAAAATGCTTTTATTGAAGTACTTTAAAAATAGCAAGAGTAACAATCCTAATACCATTTACTGATGAGCACTTACTGGTTGCCAGGCACATTAAACACCTGTTCTTATGCCCTGGTCAGTGTGGCTCAGTTGGTTGGGCATCTTACTGCAAAGTGGAAAGGTTGCTGGTTCGGTTCCCAGTCAGGGCACATGCCTGGGTTGAGGTTCCGTCCCTGGTCAGGGGTATTCAAGAGGCAACTGATCGATGTTTCTCTCTTGCATCAATGTTCCTCTCCCTCTCTTTTTCTCTCCCTTATAAAATCTTTTAAAGAATACCAGTTCCCATTTCATCCCAACAACCCTATGAGGTCAGTACTATTTTGAGGGGGGGTTGTATTTTTTAATTTATCTTCACCTTTGGACACTTTTCCATTGCTTTTAGAGACAGGGGAAGGGACATAGGAAGGAAGATAGAGAAACATCGATGAGAGAGAGAAGCATCGATTGGTTTGCCTCCTGTAGAAGTCTGGACTGGGGATCATAGGTGCCCGGAAGGGGGATCAAACCTGCAACCTAGATGTATACCCTGACCAGGAATCGAACCCACAACCTTTCAGTTCCGGGTCCGAAACTCTAAACAACTGGGCCACACTGGCCAGGGCTTTTTCCATTATCGCTTATCCTCCCTATACCCTCTTCTGCGGTGAGTACTATTATTATCCCCACTTGAGGGGAGGGGAAGCTGAACCTCAGAGAAAGGAAGTCACCTTCCCAAATTCACAAAGCTGGTAAGAAGTGGAAACCAAATTTGAAGCAAGGAGATTGGGCTCACAGCCTGAGGTTTCTAACAATTACTCAGAATATGCCCTGGCTGATGTGGCTCAGTGGACTGAGTGCTGGCTGGCAAACCAAAACGTCACCAGTTCGATCCCTGGTCGGCTGGGGCGCATGCCTGGGTTGCAGGCCGGGTCCCCAGTTGGGGACACATGAGAGGCAACCACATATTGATGTTTCTCTCCCTCTCTTTCTCCCTCCCTTCCCTTCATTCTAAAAATAAATAATATCTTTTTTAAAAATTTACTCAGAATACCTCTCACTGATGCTCCTAGCTTGTAACTGTCTAACTGAGTGTGCGGGCAACTCCCCCACCAGACTTCAAGGCCTTGCAGGACAGGGCCCAAGTGGGCTGCTTTTCAGAACAATGGGCCTAGACCAGAACTGGGCTCTGAGAATGTGGTGAATGGATGAATGACTGCACAAATGAATGAATTAGCAAATGACAGGGTGTGTGACCCACACCGCCCTACTCACCCTCGATGAGCCACTCGCAATTGCCATTGACGCTGTAGTTGCCCGCACCATCCGTCACGAAGCCTGGGGCCTCCCGCAGCACTTGCCGCTGCCCCTTACAGTCCCCGGCCCGGGCCCCAGGGGACAGCGGCCCCAGCACGGCCAAAGACAGGGCCAGCGCGGCGGCCAGAGCCCGGCCCAGGGCCATCACTGCCTCCGGCCCTGACCCTTACGGATGGAGGATCCTCCACCGTGTGAGGCCCTGAACGCGACCTCTAAGGACGGGACATGGTCTTGTAGACCAGGTGTCGATGGGCTCTGGAAGTCGAGGGGTGGGCCCTAGAGACCCATGATAGGCCCTGAAAATGGGGTCGCTGTAGGCGGGGCCGAGCCCTAGGGACCATGGGAGTCCCTTATAGACACAGGCCCCCATAGGCTAGCTGACCCCATAAACGGTGTCCAGCAACTACGGACTGCTGCAGGCCAAAACGGACTTTAGAGATGAGTGGGTCACCAGGGAGCAAAAGGTCCTGCAGCCGGGCGAGCGCTCCATAGAGGATGCAGGCCCAGCCGGGCCTGGCCGGGATGGTCCGGGAGGGACTCCAGCCGGGGGCGGAGCCCGTTCTCTGGGGCTTGGGTCTGGAGCGCAACGACTCAGTCCCTCGTTCACCCACCCGCGACTCCCTCCAGAGCCGGATAGGCCAGATCACAGAGTCGAGGGGACGCTCGGGCCAGAGCGGTCCCAGGAAGACCGCTGGGTGGGCGAGGGGGCGGGGCGGGGCGGGAAGGGGGGCGCTGTGGGAGAACTGGGGCCGGGAGAGGAGGCGAGAAGTAGCGGAGCAGCAGGGCAGAGCGACCCCGGGAGGACTGCGGAACACTGAACCCCACCGCTCTTCAAATGGAGACGTCCGGAAACCTCCCCGCCCATTTGTTCCCAGGCGCCTGTGCAGCGTTAACCTCCTCGGCCAGGGAAAAACGATTGCACATGCGCAATGCTAAAATCGTAACCCAAACTCAGGGTGCGGCTGGCTGACAAAGTATGCGCCACTTGAGGGCGCCTCTACCTCTGACTCGGGAAGAGAAGGTAAAAAGAAAAGAGCGGTGCAGTAAGAAGACTAGATGATTCATATCTTCAGTGCTCTCAAATTCTGGGTCAACATAACGGTCAGATTATGCAGACCTCTTCCAAAATGCCATTTCACAGATGGACACACTGAGATCCCCAGCCTGGAACGGTTCTTTCTCAGCCCCGTCTCTGAGCACCATCAATGTAAAAGAGGCCATCTTATAGATAAAAACTCAACGAATCTTCTTTATTTTGGCAAGAAGGGAAAAAAAGTCTTTCTGCCGGGGACCTGAGGGAGGCCCCTGGGGGAGGAGATGGGGGTGGACAGAGCACGGGTCCGAGGTCACAGAGATAGGGAAGGCTTCAGAGTCGAGACGAGCTTCACAATATCCGTCCCGGGAGCAGTGGCACAGGGTCGTGGAGTCCTCCTGGAGCGTCCCATGGGCAGGGTCCCGGCGATCCTCACTGGTGTTCCGAGGTCCGACGGGGTCAGAGGTCTCGGAGGGGGCCAGGGGGCCGGAGGTCACGGAACAGCGGGAGCCCAGAATCCGGCGCCGCTCGGGGCAGGGGCTGAGGGAGGGGATGTGGACAGCGGCTCCCGCGGGACCGTTTGGCACAAGAGTCAGGGGGTGGGGGGAGCGGGACACCTCGCACCCCTACCTGGGCGCGTGGGGTGGGGAGGGTCGGGAAGGCCCGGGATGGCCGAGCCCTGGGGCTGGGTAGAGAGAGGGTCCGGAGCCCGGCAGGGGCCCGGCGCGTGGCCCATGAGGCAAGGGTGGGCAGGGGTGTCAGACCGGGGGTGCAGTGCCCCCGGCCGTACGCATGCTGAAGTATTCGGTGAAGCCGGTGTGCGGCGACGCCGTCTGGGGCACGAGAGGCTGGTAGGGCGGCGTCGGGCCATCCCAGCTCGGGTCGGCCGCCTTGGGGAACCGAGCGGGAGGGGGCGGGGAGGCCGCGCCGGGCTCGGCCCTGGTCACCACGCGGCCCCTCGGGGCCACCGCCGCCGCCACCGCCGTCTCCTCCACCTGCTTCCCGGCCTGGGAGGGGGGTCAGGGTCAGAGGCCATCCGGGACCCACGTGGGGCAGATGCGGCCCCGAAGGCCCGTCCCGCTCCCGCCGAAGAACCCCCTCCCGAGGAGTGGGCGCCTGTGTTAGTCAGGGAAGGAGCGGGTGGTGGGGCGCCTGGGCAACGGGGCTAAATACTCGAGGGGCGGCGTCGGGGCGCGAGGGGCGAACTCCGGCGGCGGCCGGGGAGGCGGGGGCGAGCTGCGGAAGGCAAGAGGCGGGGGCACGGCGCGTGGCGTCTGCGGGGGCGTGCGCAACAGCGCCAGAACCCAGTCTGGCAGGGTAGGCGCGGGCGCTGGGAGATGGTCGCGGCGCGGCATCGCGGCGCGAGGGGTGCGGAAGGCAGGGGGTGGGCTCAAGCGCCTGGGCGCTGGGGGAGGCGGCGGGGCCGGGAGCGGGGTCAGGTACTCCAGGGGCGGCGCCAGCAGCTCCTCGGGCGCCAGGGGCGCGGGGCTTACGGAGGAGGCGGGCGGGGGGATGGAGAAGAGCTCCGTGAAGTTGGGCACCGAGTCGCTGATGAACGTCACGTTCCCATAGACGTGCTGCGGGAAGGCCTTGTCTGCTGACTCGCTGCCCCCGGGGCCCGAGGCACCGGCCGAGGCTATCTGCGATGTGCGCACGTGGTAGGGGAAGTTCTTGTTTGCCGCCGAGGGGCGTGTCATAATCTGGGGTGAAGGGTCAGGTGCAGGTTGAAGAAGCACTGGCCAGGACTAGGGCCTAAAGACCCCCCTTCACTTGGAACCCACCAGGCTTCCCTGAACCCTTCAGACGGAGCTAGGAGCCTCCCATGGGCTCTCCCTAACCTTAACCTTTGTCCTCCTTCACAACTCATTACTATGCCAGTGCTTCCTCCATCAGAGCCCTGATCGCTAAGTTATGACTGACGAGTTAAGCTTCGGAGCCCTGCGCTGTGCGGTATGATAGCCACCAGCCATATGTGGCTGTGTTTAATTTAATCAAAATTAAACTAAATTTTTTGTTTCTCAGTTACGCTAGCCACATTCAAGTGCCCAAATGGCCACGTAGATAGTAATTACCATACTGGACAGAAAAAAATTATAGAATATTTTCAGAAACACACAAAGTTCAATTGAACTAGTAGACCCTAGAATGTTAACTCCTTGAGGGCAGGAACTTGACTGTCTGTTCCCTGCTAAATCCCCAGTACCTCCTAGAATGGTACCTAGTACATAGAAGCTTTCAATAAATACTGGTTGAATGTAGGGCTGCCTCCCCATGAGTCTGGTAGAAAGGCAGGACCTGAGTACGTCTCTAGAAATGCATCCGGGAAGCCCGGCACGGCCCTCTAAGGTTGTGCTCAATAAATGAAGGAGCTGAAACCAATCAGCAGTGGGATGTCCGAGGTGAAGCTGTGCTGAGCTATCCTGAGCATTAGTAATGAAACTGGCTCAAGGTGAAACATAGCAGAAAGGGCACAGTGTTTGGCATTCTGAGCCTGCACCCCACCTCTCAGCCCCACAGCTCTCTGAGTGCGGGGTCTGGGGCACGTTGATTAAACTCTCCAGGCCTCACTGGTGGAATGGAACTGCAGTGCTTACTCCGAAAGATGAGGAAAGGATGGAAATGAAAACCACTGGTGCAGAGCCTGGCCCATGATGAGTGCTCAGCGTTTCTCCGCTCTCTGCCCCTTTCTGACTTCCTGCAGAGCCTCAACATGGACTCTCCTAGGAAGGTGAGTCTGTACCTATGTCAGGCTCAGGGGTAGCAGATCGAGGACCTGGCCGCCTCCCTCGGCTGAGTACCTTTCCTACACAGAGCACATGGTGGGCCCCTGGGATCAGGAGTCGGGGCCTTCAGTGATGCCTGTTTCCCTGTCATGCCAGATCTTGTGGACTGCTGGAGAAGGAGTAGGCTCAAAGTACCCGTCCTGCCACCAAAGGCCATGGAGCTCTGGCAGGTCACCTCCCACCTCTGGGCCTTAGCTTCCCTTCTCTGTATAGTGTGTCCAATGACCATTATGTGGGGCTGCTCTGACACTTCAAAAAGAGGGTAGGAATAAAAGCATATGTGTGTTCCTAGCATGAAACAGGCTGGTTTGAGGCAGGTGCCTCCTGAATGATGGATGAATGAGTGGTGTGTGGATAAATGGATGGATGGATGGATGGATGGATGGATGAATGTAAAAACTGTCACCCAGAAGGCTGGATAGGATGTACACCAGAGCAAAGAAGAGGTTTGCCACTGGTACCCTCTGGATGCCATTCAGATCTAGGCCCCTGGAGCCCCAGCCTGGCCCACCCCAGCTGCTTCTGCCCAAACAATGGCCTATGATGGAGTGACAGATTTGGAGAACATATGGGAGAAGGGTGGAGTAGAGACCAAGGGGCTTGGGGTAGGCAGTGGGGACACAGGGTCAGGAATGGGAATGAAGAGGGGGGCAAAGAAAGAGGGCAGGCTAGGGGAAGAGGCCAGACACAAGGTGGGAGAGAAGGACAGGTGAGAGTGGAGCCTGGGGGGCACAGCAGAGCAGCCTGCAGAACCCAGCAGGCTCTCATTACGTGTCCATTGAATGACTGAAGGGATGAAGTGAAGGATGTGGGCCAAGCGTCAGAACACAAGGTACAGGCAGGTCGGGGTGAGAGCCTCATACATTCTCCACCATTGGTTCCCCGCCCCACAAGATGCCATCCTCACCAGGAACACTCCATGGGCATACAAATGGATGCCCAGCTGGATGCCATTGACAATTTTCTCCCGAGCCCACTTGGGGATCCCAAAGTTGGCGATCAGGGCCATGACAGGAACTGCAAAGAACCTGAAGGGGAGGAAGTGGATTGGTAGAGACACTGCCTGGTGCCCTCCACCCCCTGGCTCAGCTCTCCTGCCACACACACACACAGGCTCCAGGTGGGTCCCAAACTGGAGGGAAGTTGTGTGACTTTCAGAAGCCAGAGGTTAAAAGAGGGCAAGATCCCCACTGGCCTGGGAAGTTCTGGGGGCCTAGCACTAGGTGGAATTGAACTCAATTCCACCCCACACCACATCCCAGCACCTGACAGGAAAATCAATAGGGAACTGATGAGTGGATTAGCATATGACAGGAACAACTGAGGACCCACTGCATGCCAGATCTGTTTCTAAGCACTTTACATATATAAGCTCACTGAACTCTCACAGCGACTGTGAGGCAGGCACAATTTCCACCTCCATTAAACACGTGAGGAAAATAAGGCAGAAGTTAATTGACTTGTGTGAGGTCACACAGGGATACACTGGGGGCCCAGCACATCTCACCAGAGGGTGTAGGCAGCAAAGAAGGGCACATAAAAGGGCTGTTTCTCCGGGAAGTGACGCAAGGAGACGAGCACAGCGTAGCAGAACCACACGTAAGCCGCCACCTGCAGCCCGATGAGTCCGTAGCCTGCCGGTGACTCGTATGTGTACAGTACCTGGCCCGGGTCAAAAAACTGACCCAAGGAAGAGGTTTGTCATAGCACTGGTCTCCTGCCCTCCACACTGGGACCCCAGAGCATACCCGTGGCCACCCAGGGGACAGAGGCACTTGGTCAGAACAGAAGCAACAGGAGAGTGAGGGATGGAGACAGAAGCATATAGAGGTGCAGAGAGGGACAAAGAGAGGCGGAGAATACACCTGCTACCATGGGCCCGACAAGGGTAAACACTGCCATGTGGAAGCTTTCAATTTGCATCCAATCCCTGAGGTAGGTCTTAGGATCACCCCACTTCACAGAGGGGTAAACTGAGGCTAAGAGAAATGCTTTTTGGCTGAAGCCAAAGCCAGGGTAATATTAAAGCCTTTGAGGAGGCCCTGCAGTAGGTAAAACTTTCCTAAATTTCACACTAGAGAAAACAGGTCCAAAGAAAGTGGCCATTGCCCAAGGTCAGCCAGCTAGGAGGTGGGCCAGCCAGAGTGGAATCCAGGTCTATGTGATTCCTGAACTCTTGGTCATGACATTGAACATAAGTATGAGAGATAGTGAGAGACGGAGGAGGGAGAAGCCACTCAGTGACAGTGAAGAGGGGAGGAACGCACTTAGGAAGACGGATGGGAGGGCAGGAAATCACAGGGCGGGGGAGAGAGAGCCAGGAGCAATGCCATGTGGAGAAGGGCTAGGGACAGTCGGAGGAAGTCGTGAAAGCTTCCTGGGGGGTAGGGGCAGGGCCTGGGCAGTGGTGGGTGGGACTCACCTTGGCCTCATAGATGAGCAGCACCACGTGGGTAAGAGTGTACAGGGTCATGTAGACAGACAACTTCACAGAGCCTGAATGGCTGATGCGGCCCCTGGCAACGGGCCATGAGGGAAGATTGCAGGGGTGGAGCCGTCAGGGAGGAGGAGTGGCCACCCCCCAGACCGTACCCCTTCTCCCACCCCATTCCCCAGCCCAGCCACTCCCCATTCCCAGCACTCCCTCCCAACCCAGCCTGGGCACCGTGTCACTGTGAATCCCTTCCCCAGAAGGATGAGCATCAGCAGGAAGATGAGGAAGCTGGAGGAGAACAGCAGCTTGGCTGGGAGAAGGGAAGAGAGGGGGCTCAGACACGGTGGCAGAGGAGCCTGAGCACCCACCCTGGCCCCCGTCATTCTCACCCAAGATCTTCACGCTCTCGTTGCCAATGCCATCGGTGGCATACTGGCCCCAGTAGATGCAGAAAAACAGGAGACTCAGAACTGAGGGAGGATGGGCCAAGAAAGAAAGGACAGAAATGGGCTTCGGTGCATCACTAACCCCTAGCACTGTGACCAAGGTGACCAGAACCCTCTTCCACCCCCATCAGGGTTCCAGACAGTTTACTTCCACTGACCTTCTAAGAGACCCAGGAGCCCAGGCCTCCAGCTGCCTCCTCCCTCAGGCCCAGGGGTCCAGGGGTCCAGCCCCTCCACCCTCAGGCCCCAGACGTTTGGGCATGAGGTCCATCCTCTCACAGGACTCTAAAGTTGAGATACTCTAAACCTCACCCTCCACTCCTGCTGCGGCCATAAACATTTTGTAAGTCGTGTGGAGCAACTGACGGCCTTTCAGCAAATCTAGAAGGGGTGTAGGGGAAGGCTGTTCACAGACAGGAAGGGAGAGCAGCTCACTCCCCCAGTCTTTCTTCCCCTCATACCTCCCTCCACCATGTGCTAGACTCACATCCAAAGTAACAGGAGAGGAAGAAGATGAGGACGAAGATGAGGAGGAAAGTCATATCTGTCTCCAGGATCCCTGCCGATTAGGTGGAAGGAAGAAATGGTTCGGTCAGGCAGATGTCTCTCAGCCAGCACCCAGCTCCAGGGTCCCTCAAAGATCCTGGCTTCTGGGTTCCCATAGGCTCACCAAACTCATCAGCCGAGAAGTGCCGCGTCCAGAAGGACTTGCCATTGGTGAGGACCATCTCGTACTCCAGCTGCAGCCCATCTCCCTGTGGGGAGGGAGTGTGGAGGTCTAAGTAGGGCCCTGAGCAGTAAGGGTGTTGGTAGGAAGGCAAAGAGGAAAAGAGCCAGGTGGCCAGCACAGCCCCTTACCCCACACTTGCTGAGCGCAATGTACCACCACCTCTCACGCACTGAGCGGAAGCTTCGGCCACTGGAGCAGCTCAGGTAGCGGGTTCCCTCCTCTGACACCACCTGAGGAGGAGCGAGAAGGCTGAAGCCTGTCCGCACCATCCTTAGGCCCTTGACCCTCACCACCTGCCTAGTCCCCCAGGCTGAACCCATACCTGACAGCCTGACCAGGCATACTGGGTGGTGAGGTTGATGACCTGGTTGTTCTCAGGCCTGATCACTGACTCCTTGGCCAGGCAGTCCTGGGGGAGGCAGGGACGGACATGGTCATTCCCTGGCCAGCCTCAATCTTTTCCCCCTCCCGTCCACCCTCCTCACAGCCCTCACCTTGTCCCCTGCCTTGTACACAGCTGGCCACTGGGACGGGTCGTCGAAATAGAGGAGGATGTTCTGACAGCACTTGGCCTGAAGGCCCAGAGATTTGGGAGTTTGGAGGAGCATGGAGAGCTGGGTAGCCCTTGCCTTGGGAGGCCAAGGGAACATCCAGCCTCACTGTGGGAGTGGTTGGGGAAGGCTCACCTCAGGGTATCGGAAACGGAAGTCCAGTCGTCCATAATCCGAGAGGAAACAAAATCTTGTCAGGAACACCCAGTCCTGGAAAAGGCGTGCAATCAAACCCTCTTTCCCAGTCCTTTGAGAAACTCTCCTCAACTGCATAGACTCTCAGCTTTTCTTCCCTGCCTTCGGTGCCTGGTTTCCCAAGAAGCATCAGGAGAACAAGTCACATCCCAAATTCCTCCGTGATCCCTTCACCTTGGGTCCAGGATTCCTGCCTCAGATGCCTCCTCCCCTCAAACACTTTTCTTATTCCCCAGGTGCCCTGAAAAAGACCCTCAGGATCCCCACCCCTGCCACCTTCTGTCCCAGACACCATCCAACTGACATCCCCCCAGTTATCCACACACCGCTGCCGATCCCAGAGACCACCCTGTGCTGCGCAATATTCCAAAAGGCCCTGTCTCGGTCCTGTGCAGGAGCGTGAACTCGAGGCTCTTCTGCGGAGTAAAAAGTGCTGTCCCTTCAGCACCACCTCGGCGGTTCCCCGCCCCCAACCCAAACTCCGACTCTCCCAAGCCGGTCCCCACTCCCCGCCTAGCTCTGACCTCAATGCCCCTCCTACAACCACCGAGGTCCCCGCTCGACCCCACGGCCTCCCTTGGCCTTAACCCTGACCCAGTCCTCCATCTCCCCCAGCCCCCTCCTCTCGCGGGTCCTAGCACCCCCCTCCCCGCCCCCCCCCCACCCCCAGTGAGGGGCGGCAGGGGGCGATGAGGTCCCTTCCCTCTCCCCCTCCTCCTTTCCTCTGGGGGTTCGGCGGGTGGCAGGGGTGGGCCAGGCACACTCACCTCTTTGGAGCTGAGGTTGCCCCGCACATACTTGGCCCGGGCGCGGGGGGGCAGTGGCAGCAGCAGAAGCAGTAGCGGCGGCAGCAGGCGGCGCAGAGCCGGCGCGCGCGGGGTCTCCATTCCGCCGGCTCTGGCCCCAGCCCCGGCTCCGCTCCGGCTCCCGCTCCGGCCCGGCGACGGCGGCGAGAACGCGCAGGCCGGCCGGCGCGCGCCCCCGTTTAAAGAGGCCGCAGGGCGCTGCGATCCCCACCCCCTCCTCTGGGACGGCCTGGTCCGGCCCCTTTCCAAACTTCGTGGAAGGGGACGCCCCTTTCCCACCTTCTCTACACCGCCCCAGCCCCAGTCTTCCCCTCTGGGAGTCTCAGTGATACGTCCGGCTCCCCGTGTCCTAAACTGAACTCACATTCCAAAAAGCCCTGCCTCCTCCACACTACCGTGTGGAGCCCACGACTCCCAGACCCCAGCTCGGTCCTAATATACCCTCAACTTAGACCCCACATCGTTCTTTGATTGCGCATCCCCACCCCCATGCCAGCCATCCCCCACTGGGTCCAGCGAAGGTACCAGCGTTCCACACCTTTTGCACTCTGTGAAGTGCCCACAGAGACACAGAGGGCAAACCATTTGTTCTAGGTCACACAACACGGAGGTGGCAGAGAGCCCTCAACCTCAACCACTATACACCCCCTTTCCTGAGCCTGTCTTGTCACTGCTTACCAACAGGGTTGCTGTGAAAAACCCATAAGCAGACTCTGAAATAAGTTGCTTGGGGTCAAACTGCAGTATAGCCACTTTCTCCCCATTAGATCTCAGCCAATTCACAGCCACGTAATCTTCTGGTCCAGTCCCCTTCGTGCCGGTACCAACCCTAGTTTTCCAATGGCAATGGGGAACCATGGAAAAACTTTGCAGCGTAGGGTCCAAGCCCTTCAGGTAGATTTTCCTGATCAGATTCCAAAACATTTCTAGCTTCATCCCTCTCCCTCCACTGCAGAAAATATGCTGGTTCTCAAAATAGCATTTTTAAAAAGTTTCTAAACCAGGGGGCCAAGCAGAAAACAGGCATGTGGAACACTTTCAAGGAAGAGTGTGGACCCCATGAAAGGGGCCTCTGACGCTTGGCTTGAGCCAATGGTCACCAGGAGGAATGATAGGTGCAGTGCCTCCTATCCCCCATTTTTCCGTTTTTCTTTTTTTTTAGAAGGCAGACATGCAATTCTTTCTTCCTTTAAAGCAAACTGTGTGATTTGTAACAGTAGGCAATTGATTAAAAAAATTAAAACATATCACAAGCTAAATAAAAGTCTGTGGGCTGGATTCAGGCCTCATCTGCCTTTCCTGCACACACACACACACCGTCTGTCCCTGCGCCCAGCAGACCAGGAGCCCCTCAAGGGTGGGGCCCGGATGTGACTCACGCTAGGCCTCAGCCTGGCACACAGATAAATGAGCTGAATGAAAATGGCCCCATATCCTCTCTTCACCCTCTCCAGGTCTTGCACACACATGGGGTTCCCATAGCCTCCAATGCTGTGTTCCTCCTCTACTGGCAAGTTTCCACCAATCTTGAGAAACACAAGGGTCTGTGTCGGCCTCCGTTTTGAAGACCTCCCTCATCACTGCAGCAGAGTCGTCACTCCCTGCTCGGACTCCCCCAGCCCCTCCACCTTTCTCTCCCAGAGATAACCACTGAGGCTGGGACTCTCTGTACTCACCACTGGGCTGGGAGTCTCCTGGGGACAGAGTCTATTTCACTCACTACTTCACTCACTCCGCCAGAGCTCGGAGCCCAGCACACAGTTGGCCTCAGTGGGTGGACATGTTGAACTAACTAAAGCCCCAGATTTCTCCAGTCTGCTGGCCCATCAGGGCCTAGGAAGGAGATAAGTGATAGTACCTTCCCCTCCATTTTGGACTCAGAACTCAGAGCTAAGCGAAATGGCTCTCCTGAAAATGGCTAAGTGCAATGGCTCTCACTCACTAAAAATCAAGAGGACAATGAAGAAGGTATTTTATTGAATTGACTGGGAATGCTGCCCCTAGCCCAGCATTAGCCCTCTTAGTACAGTCTCATGGGTGGAAAGGACCAGGCCTCTGGGCTGCTCTGGGCTACCACCCAGGAGAGGCTGGGCTGTGGGACCGGCAGCCTGGGACTCCAGTCCAGGGCAGAGCTTCGGGGCAACAATGGGGACAGCTGCTGAGGCAGGGGCTGAGGTGTGCTGACCCCACAGGGCTGGGGAGGGGACGGTGTGGCCACCAGCCAGATGCTTTTCAGCAGGTCAAAGGCTGTTGGGGGGCCCCAGGCCACTGCAGAGGGTGAAGACAACAAAGGCAATGTGTGTGGCCAAGGACCTTTCGGTGGTGGCAGGCTCACTCTGTGTGTAGTGGGAGTGCTGGAGGTTCGAGGCATGGCAAAGGCGAATTCCTTTGTCCCCTGTCTCCTCCTCTGCCTTCCTTCCCCTGGGGCCTGCTCAGGGCTATTGATCCTTCGTCTCTCAGGGTCCCCAAGCTTGAGCCCTGACAAAAAGGAAAGAAGCGTGGGGGACAGCTGAGCTAAAACAGACAAGGGGAAGGGGAGCAGAGGAGGCAGGAGGTAGGCTCACCTGACAAGGGTGGCTGGCAGCCCCGGAGCACCAGGGTAAGGTCGGGCACACAGCCATGGCAGGCCTGTAAGGTACCCACGATGGCATCCCTGTTCTCTTGCACTAGGTTCCTCCTGGGGAAAGCCTGTGGCAGAATCAGCTGGCACTGCAACTCCCCCAGCAGCTGCCCCAAACCAGGGAGCTCTGGGGGACTAGGTGGGCCTGGGCCCGAGTCTCCAGGCACCTGGTTCTCCTTGCCTGTTGACTGTGGGGCTGGTCCTCGGGCCCTGCCTGGGCTTGGTGAAAGCTTGGTGGGTAGTGTGGGGGTGCCTGGTTCCAAGGATCCACTGCTGAGCAGCCGTGCCACATCCAGAGATTTCACCTCATGGCTGAAGAGACCCCGGTGCTCCCGGCTTAGCCGGCCCTGGGTTATGACCACAAGCTTGGGGGCAGTAGAAGCCACAGGATCCTGGAGGTCCATGGGTGGATTCCGACTGGCCACAAGAGGATCCTGATGGGCCAATGGCCGGCGGCTGCCCACCAGGGCCTTATTACGCTCCCTCCTGGTCTTTCGACGACGGACCCGACCAGGTTTCTCAGTCCTCCGGAAAGGCTGGGGGGCTGGTCCCCATGGGTCCATGGTGTCCTGGAATACAAAGACAGGGTGGTCATCAGCAAGCAGATAAGCCAGGGAACTAAAAGTGAGTAGTGACAAGAGATGGTTTGGGGTGAAATGGGAGACAAGATGAGAGAGAGTGAATGGGCGCAGAGAGACTAGAAAGGGCTTGGTCTAGGAAGTCATCATGAGGATAGGGTGGGATGAAGGGCGTCATGGTGAACAGGAAGATTTGTCAGGGACTAGAGAGCGTTACAGGGACAGGAGGAAATAGCTAAATGATGGGGGGGGGTGGAGGAGGGGTCATGAGACTGGAGGGATCTGGAGAACCAAAAACGGATTTTGGACAGAACAGAAATCCTGGGGGTAGAGAAGGTACTGGAGAACGCAAAAAGTAGAGTGAGATGATAGAGAAGGAAAGGCAGGCAAGAGAGACGGAGGGAAGTAGCTGTACAGAGAAAAACCGGTAGGACACAGACAGGGCGACAGCAGAGCTATTGGGGGCTGGGGCCTGGTCAGGGGGTTGGGAGAGTTGGGTTGTGGAGGATGTGAAGAGCGTGGAGCTCTTCAGGTGGAAAAGGGGGGTACGGTTGGTGGGGTAAGGGTGAGGGAGGGGCACCTCACCTCCTGCCGCAACAAAACCGACCTCTACCCCCCAGCCCCGCTGACCCCACCTGCCTGTGGGGCGCAAGGGCTTCTTTTCCAAGGTGACTCCCACAGCTCACTACAGGTGCCTAGTGCCCTTCCGGGCCTCGAGCTTCCTGCGCATGCGCCTGCCCTTATTGTGCCCTTTGACTTCTCAGCGTTTTAGAGGCGCGAGGCTCCAAGACACATGCCAGGGGCCCAGAACGCTGGTTGTAGCTCCGCCCCTCTCAGCCTCACATTCGTAAACCTCCCATTTATGCTTGGGCACCTCCCAGCCACCAATGGGCTGTGAGGAGGCCTTCTGGTTCCTGAATCTGATTGGTTTATATGTCTATACGAGGAGTGATTGTCTGGAGCATGAAATGGGCTAGCCAGGCCCGGGTCGTCAGACATTTCATCCGTAGAGATGAAATAGGGTCACCATTCAAAGCTAGGCTCTGGGGCTAGGTTCAAATATCCAGACTGGCATATTTGAGCTGTATGAACTTGGAGAATTGTGTAACTGCTCAGAGCTTCAGTTTCCTAATCTGTAAAATGGGATTCCTAACAGTACCTACTTCACACGGTTACTTTAAGTATGAGATGAGACAACATCTAACTTAAAATAGTCCTTGCTGAATGAAAGCCTCAAAGCTTTGTTTCTCACTAAGCTTTGCTTCAGGAACGGTCTACCTCTCGAATTTATCTATCTACACTTGTCCGCTCAGACTTAAAAAAAAAATTACTGATTGATTTTTTAGAGAGAGAGAGAACGGAAGAGAGAATCATCGACTTGTTGTACTACCTATCCATGCATTCATTGGTTGAATCCGGCATGTACACGAACCAGAGATTGAACCCGCAACCTTGGTGCACCAGAACAATATTCCAACCAACTGAGCTACCCAGTCAGGGCTCCCCTCAGATTTTAAAAATCAGACTATGCCAGGGTATTCCCCATCCCCCAATGAGCTGTATTATCTGTGTAATATTGTTTGGCTAACTTTCATGATCTTTCAAATCCTGACTCAGATACTATTCCTTCTAAGATACCCCTCGCCATCGAATCCTCCTCTGTCTCATCCCCGGAGGTCCCCAGTTCCTGCCTTAACCTTGATCCTTCTTCCCTCAGCGCTGTCAACACACTGGGACAAGGCCAGGATCTGATCTATTCATGTAATACTTAATCTATTCAGCAAGTACTTATGAACAGCCACAGTACTCGGTACTGAGTCAGGCCCTGTACCAGACAAGTGGATTGAAGTAAAACATAAACAATAGACTCATTTCTCTATCTCAGTATCAACCTGCCTAGAAGGAAGGAATAGATGGGAAGGTCCCATCTGGGAATATGGCCAGGAGGTTTAGGGGGTGTGGGCCCTCCCCCCACCCACACACACACCTGCTCCCCGAGAACTGGGAGATCTAGGAAGACGAGATCTGAGACCAAGATGGGGTGGGGGGAGGATCGCCCTTAGGTGTCCTTGGCTGTGGATGTAGGTTTCAGAGCCCAGACACACCCAGCTGAAGTTGTTGGTTGGCAGTGGGTTTAGGGAGGAGAGCAGAGGCCACAGATCTGCAAGATGAGCTGCTGCGGGAGGTTTGCCAGGCTGGACCTGGGCCTTGCACGGTCTCTAATTTCTTTTCTCTTTCTTCACTTTCTTCTAACCTCCTTGCCTGGCCTGTGATGTCTGGAATGCAAAAACGTGTAGTTTAGATTTTATGCCACAAAATTGGTGTTTTTGAATAGGGGAGCCCCATGAGAAGATAGGCTCACTAAAGTCCTGGAGCTGCCTTAGAGTGTTTCCTTACAATTGAGCCTCTAATTTTCACATTTTGCCATTTTCCTTTTCTCTCCCCCTCAACGGTAGAAAATGGGAGCGTCTCCTCCAAGCCAGGTGCGTACGAGCCACCCCTTCAAGGGATCCAAGAATGGACTCACCCACTCACTCCCCTCCACCCCCATCACGTGAATGGGGCGGAACACGAACACACACACGCGCGCACGCGGAGTGGGAGGGAGGGAGAGAGAGAAAGAGACAGAGACAGGGAGAAAGAGAGGGAGAGGGGGAGGAGGCGGGGTGGGGGGGGAAGACAGAGAGAGCAAGAGCCCGCGAGCCCTTGCGCACACTTCTTGTCCTACAGCAAATGGTTTCTTTCCCCCAGGCAGGGTGCTAGATTTTCTTTTTTCCCGGCCACTCTCGGCCTTTCAGGTACTTCGCCCCTCCCCGTGATGCCGGTAGGGTGGTTTCTCCCGCCTCCTCCCGTGGATGCCGGTTGGTCTCGCCTTCCCCTTTCCCCAGGTGCAGGGGTACTGTAGCCGCAGCCACTGAGTGGAAAAGCTCTCGGGCGGGAAGCGCCGGACGAGCTCACTGCGAGGCAGCCGTAGGGGAAGCAAGTTCTCGATCCATCTCCCCTCCTAAATGAAGATTTCCGCCCCAGGAGAGGAGGCGGTGCTCGGGCTCGGCCTTCATCCGCCGCTGGAGTGCTAGCGTCTGGGCCCTCCATTGTTGCCTGGAGGGGTAGGGGTGGGCGTGACGGAGGCACCTCCTCCGGGAGTAGTCTGTAGCCAAACTCGTTCACTCATCCTGCAGAAACTACGACTCCAACATGAGCGGAGAGAACCCAGCCAGCAAGCCCACGCCGGTGCAGGACGTTCAGGGCGACGGACGCTGGATGTCCCTGGTGAGCAACCCTGCCCGTGATAATAAGGGGTCGGGGGTTGGGGCCGGGGATCAGTTCAGCTGGTTCGCGCGGCTCTTACTACCTGATTGGGAAACTGAGAGCAGTTACAATGGTACTGCCTAAGGAAGCAGGGCCGGGCGGGCCCGGGAGCGAGAGTGCCATAACTCTCCCTTATTCATCCCTGAAGCACCATCGGTTCGTGGCTGACAGCAAAGATAAAGAACCCGAAGTCGTCTTCATCGGGGACTCTTTGGTCCAACTAATGCACCAGTGCGAGGTGAGGCCCATCTCCCTCCTCCTGCCCCACCCAGGCCTGCCCTCACTGACACGCCTGGACCAGACCTCAGGCCAGGCGGAATATGGGGTACCTGAAATAGCCTCAGGTAGCACCCAGCACCCAGAATTTCAGTGTAAGGACAACATTCTACCGAGAGGGAAGTGGGAAGTTCATGTCCTGGCTTTGTCAGGCTGGGGTCGTGTAGTGAGACTTAAAATGAAGCTTTCCTGCAAGATTGCCTAAGGTGAGGCTCTTTATTGTTTGCTTAATGGATTTTAACTGCAATAGCTCTTCTTCACTTCACCAAGCAAGATTAAACCCAAATGGCTTTCCTCAAGGTAAGATTTAACTATTGTTTCAATGCATGCCTCAAGCAGAATGGTTTCCACAAAGTGAGTCTCTCCACTGGAGTTCCTACAGTATAATGGGTTTGCATAAAGTGAGGTTTGGCCATACTGGGGTTTGCTCTAGGTGAGATTTAATCAGATGGCTTCCATGAAGAGAGACTCTTCCATAATGACATTTGGTTAGCGTTTGGACCCAGAGTAGCGATCCATGCTGACAATGCCCCTGTGCCCACACTTCTTGCCCACAGATCTGGCGGGAGCTCTTCTCTCCTCTGCATGCACTTAACTTTGGCATTGGGGGTGATGGCACACAGCATGTGCTGTGGCGGCTAGAGAATGGGGAACTGGAACACATCCGGCCTAAGGTGAGCAGGGCTTCGGTGAGCAGCTAGAGCCCCCTTAGCCTGCGCCCTCACCACTGTTCCATGCCTCTCTTTCCACAGATTGTAGTGGTCTGGGTGGGTACCAACAACCACGGACACACAGCAGAGCAGGTGGCTGGCGGCATCAAGGCCATCGTGCAGCTGGTGAACCAGCGGCAGCCCCAGGCCCGGGTCGTGGTGCTGGTGAGAGTGGGAGAGCGGGAAAGGAAGGATGGCGGTGTTCTGGGACCCCCTCAGGTGTAGCCACAGCTGGCATGGTTCTGGGCAGTTTGGCACAGAGCAGTGGCTTTCAAACAAAATTTCATATTGAACCTCACTACATCCATCACAGCAGCTGTGAATAAGGACATGTTCAGGCACCAGTTAGGTCCCTTTGCCCAGGGCAGCACTGGAGATTCTGGGGTGTCAAGATTCAGAATATGTCAGGTATTCCTGGGGTGAATCTACCTATGCTACATCACTTCTAGCTGGCATTTTTCCTCCTGATAGAGGGACTGACCCCTTGCCTTTTTTGTCAACATTTTTACAAGGCTGTCGTCGCTGAGTGGGGTCTCAGACAAGGGATCGGGAATTAACCTTCCGATCCCCGTTTGCCATCCCTAATGCATTCAGCTGGGGACTTCATGATGGGGGTTGAAGTTTGGCACAGAGATGCTGGTAGGACCCAGATGCTGATAGGACATCTCCTCACAACTCTTGGTGCCCCTCCTCAGGGCCTGCTTCCGAGGGGCCAGCACCCTAACCCACTTCGTGAGAAAAACCAACAGGTGAATGAGCTGGTACGGGCAGCGTTGGCTGGCCATCCACGGGCCCACTTCCTGGATGCTGACCCTGGGTTTGTGCACTCAGATGGTACCATAAGCCACCATGACATGTATGATTACCTGCACCTGAGCCGCCTGGGTTACACACCTGTCTGCCGGACTCTGCACTCCCTGCTTCTGCGCCTGCTGGCCCAAGACCAGGGTCAGGGTGTCCCTCTGCCAGAGCCCATACTCTAAGCATCCGCTTTTCTGCAACATTAAATTCTTGTTCTTCAGTCTCCTGTCCTATTTTCTGCTTAGTGGCCATGCCTATCTAAGTAGCTAAGCCTCAGACCTGATCTCTGTGACCCTGCAATTCTACAGGGTCATCCATCTATTGAGGAACCCTGGTTCTCGTAGAGTAAGGCAGATTTCTAGCACAACAGTGCTCCAGGCAGGCACTACCAATCAGTAACACTAGGTGAAACCAGTTTGCCATCACTACCCTACAGGATCAACGTCAAGAGAATTCCAGGAACATAGTGGCCTAACAGTCAAAGCTCACCCAAAGTAGTCCTCCAGTGTTTGCTACTCCCCTGGCTGGTACTCTACACCTAGCTTAGATGCCACTTCCTGTGGAAGATTCCTGACGTTCCCACCCCCAGCAGTCATCCCTCCACACAGGGTACAGATCTCTCTCAAATGGGTACTATTCACTGGCCCAAAGGGGTGTAAACACAGGAGAGGTTCCTGGCATGGCTGCAGTTCTGACTCAAGCCATGTGGGGGCAGCAGGGGTCACTCAGGACAGCACAGTACTTGGAACAGTGCCACCTCTGGACAGAAATCTCAGGTCCAACTAGGACTTTGGAGCATTCCCCAAGCCCGTGAATGTTGGATGGCTGAGAGAGGCAGAGCCAGCATCACAACTCCATGAGCAGCAGGCCTACAGGCTGTTGGGCCCACACTGGGTCAGGGACAGATTACGGGTGTCCCTCTGCCGTTGGGAGGGGTGGTCCTGGCATTACTCCCCTCACCTCCCTGGGGGAAAAGTATATACCACCATGGCCATTTGGGGACATGACTGGCACAACCAACACCCCTTCTCCCTTTTGAGTGGGCAGCCACACAAATGTGTTAAACAGCTTTAATTGCGGTCATTGTGGCTTCTCGGCACAGTAAGAAATATTGCACATGATCAACATGTTTTGTTCTGGGGACGGGGACAAGGGTAGGGGGAATCACCTTCTTAGAAAGTACAACCCAAGTTGGGAGGGCAGAGGGGTAGGGAAGAGAACCCTCCCCATGCCTGTGGCAAAGTGCAGGAGCCCCCACCCCCAAACTAACCTGAGTCCAGCCCCTCTGGGGAAAAAAGGGGTACATGAACTCCCCCTACTCCACAGGCTCCTCCCTCTGGCCCAAGGCCCTCACTTCTCTCTGCTTGCAGCCCTCACATGAGCCATTTTGCATAAAGTACAAGTGAAAAGATCTGAAGGTAACACACTCCAGGTTATTATGTACAGGAGCTCAATGGAGGGAGACTGTGCCCCTGCTTTCCCTCAGCTTCCCCCCATTACTGGGAGGGAGCTGTAGGGGAATGGGGACACACAGAGGACGAGGCCTCATTCTGCCCCAAGCTAGAAAGGACGAAATGGCTTTATTGGGGAGGAGGTAACCATCCTGCCCCCCCCATTCCTGCCACCTATGTATTGTCCATTCCTGAGGGGGGGTACTGTGGTTCCTGGGATCTTCTCAAGGGCCCCTCACCTGCCTGTGGCAGTTGTGGAGGGACCAGAGGGTGGGGGTGAGGGCTGGGAGGGGCCCTCCCAGGCAGGTTGTCCTGGCCCTGGCTCTGGGGGCAGAGGCAGTGGTGGGGCAGCCTGGGCCGAGCCAGAGTCCGAGCCAGGTGAGGTGGCATCAGGGCCCCCAACAGGACTGGGAGTAGGAACAGGGACAGCAGTGGTGCCGGTGGGGGGCGGTCCGGGAAGGGGGGCCTCAGTTCCAGGGGGCTGCTCTGTGGGAGTGGCCGCCTGCATGATCTTCTGCCGCACCTCACGGATCTTCAACTGCAGACAGACCTTGGAGGGGAAGATGTCCGCGTAGCGGGCCTGGAAGGCTGCTGTGGCCTGGGCTGGGGACAGAAGAATGGTGGGGGTTGGGGAAGGGAGGATGAGACAAGCAGGCAGATCCTCTCCACATGCCCCCCAAGACTCCAAGACATGCTCACCTGATGGGAAGAAGCCATGGTCCTGGAAGAGCTGCATGACCAGGGCCCGGCGCTGATCCAGGGTACGCCGCAGTGATGAATATGGCACTTTCTCGTATTCCAGCTCCCCAAGCACATCCTCAGCTTCTGTACCTGGAAACAGGGCAGGGAGCACGATGAAGGCTACTGCAGACGCCTGGCCATCCCATACCCACACCACTGTCTGAGTATCTACCCAGCAGCTCTCACTGAATTCAATTTCACAGCATGGTTCAAAGAGGGGACCTGCCCAAGGTCATGTGGCAGCTTAAGGGCCTGTTGGACTCTAGAGCCCACCCTTGACCTGCTGTTTTCTCAGTGACACCCACCTCTACCCTATTCCTGAGATCCCACCCCCTTGCAGGCCCTGGGTTCCCCACAGGTCTACTCGCTAGGCACCAGCACCTGTGCGGTCAAAGGTGAAGATGTCCCCCTCGCACTTGGCACTCTTGGGAGTATTGGGCTCCGAGCTGCAGCTGGAGCGTCTCCTCATCTTGCGCTTGGGTGAGGTGGGGTCCTCAGGGGCCGAGTCCAGGTCTGGTCAAAAGAAGGAGGATAAGGGGAGGCAGCCCCAGTCTGTTCCCCACCTACCCTTGGGGACCCCCCTTGCCTACCAGTGGAGTTCTTCCTTTTCTTACGATAGGAGCCCAAGATGGCCCTGGGCGAAGTGGCCAGAGACTGCAGGGTGGGCGAAGGCAATACCTCCTCAGGCCGAAACTCAGGTAGCTCAGCAAAGCGTTCTTCGAAGTCTACTTCTGACAGGACCCTGCTGGAGAGCAGTCAGGGTCACCTCCCCTGCCCAGCTTGCAGCCACCCTCTCTCCCACCAACCCCATAGACCACAACACAGCCCTCAGCCCATCCATGCTCACTTGTCCACAGAGTCAAAGGTCTTCTTCAGGGGCGGGGGCCGCACCTTCACCTTCTTGCCGGTACCAGCCACCTCCTTGCGCTCAGGGGTGTCTCCGGCTGCCCTGCCACTATTGCTCTCACTGTTGCCACTGCTGTTACCAGGAGCTGGGGCTGGGGTTGGGGCTGGGGCTGGGGCTGGGACCGGGGCTGGAGCCGGGGCTGGAGCTGGGCTGGGAGGGGTGGGAGGTTCCCCGCGACTCTCCAGGCTCAGCCCAGGGACGCGCCAATCTGAAGCCGAGCTGGGGAATTTGCTGGCCTGGGGTGAGAATGGCAAGGAGATAGAGAACACTAGGTTCAGAATTGCTGAGGCAAACCCAGAAACACAAAGAGATGGCGGCTGATTGCCCGATACAGTCTTGGAAAAGGCCCAGGCACTGTTAAGGCAGGAGGGATAAGGGTATGGCTCAGACATGCATGCAGGGAAGAAAGCAGGGCAAGAAGGCGAACAGTGGGCTAAGGGACAGAGCCCAGCAGCAACGGGAGTCTCTAGGCCTGTTGGGCACTCACCATGGTCTCAGGGCCCTTGGTGCTGGTCCGTTCCTCAGCAGGTGGGGGTGGTGGGGGGCTGCTCCTGGCAGTGGGAGCCCACGTCTCTGGGGGAGGTGGAGGAGCTGGCGTTGTAGGCTGTCCCTCAAGGTCAGACTCCGGGGCAGCAGGCTCACGAGCTGAGCCAGGCTCCAAGGGCTGCCGGGGTGCAGGGCCAGGCCGCCCAGGAGCACCTGCCTCAAAGGAGCCCACAGGAATGCTGGCGATGGCTGCCTTCACTTTCTGGGGGGCTTTGGGGGTGGGCCTCTGGGCCTTGGGGGCCACTAAGCTGTAAGTCATGGAGCCTGCTGGTGGGGAGAAGAGCATTTGCTGAGCCAGGTCCGACCCATTCCCTGGGTCCCCCAACTTACCCTACCCTGGGTTGGCCCAATACCCACCTGTGGAGCTAGGGAAAGGGCTAGTAGGGGTGGCAGTGGCAGTGGCAGTGGGAGGAGCCGGTGGGCCCTTGGGCAGGATAGGAGCAGTAGGTGGGGTGGTGCTGGTGGCCACAGTGTAGACCAGGCCTGGGGTGGCCTGGGATGGCTGGGCCAGGGGTGCTGACGAGGTGGGTACTGGGCTGCCAGGGTAAAATGCTGTGATGACGGGAGCTCCAGGGGCAGCACAGGTGGGAGGCAGCTGAGGGCTGGGCACAGGTGACACGCCCACCTGGCTAGGAGCCAACAGTGGTGTCTGGCCTGCAGAGAGGAAAACAGAGAACAGGCAGGAGCCTGAGCTAGAGCCTAAACTGCCTCGGCCCCATCCTGGATCCCCAGCACTGCCTGCCAGGTTGCCCCTCACCTGAAAGCAGCGGCTGCACGAAGGCAGGGCCACTGGGCCCTAGCGAGGTGAAGCCTAGAGCTACCGAGCTCGTGGGCCCATATGAGGTGACCGTTCCAGCCTGGCTGGATGCTGAGCTGGTGCCTAGAGGCAGCGCATGCCCGCCCGCTGACTGCACATAGGTAATTCTGCCACCAAGAAGGAAGGGGGAAAGAGTGAAGCAGGTTGGCCTGGTCCCGCCCCGCACCCCCCTCCCCCTGCCTCTGGGTGAGGGCTCGACTCCCATTACCTGGTGGAAGAGGGCAGCAGGACCTTCTGAGGCTGCGAAGTGGGACCAGAGATCGTGGCTGGACTGAGAGGGGGCACCAGGCTGCTGGGTGTGCTCACAGGCACCGGAGTCAGCTGGATGATCTGTGGGCAAGAGCACCCACGAGCTGCAGTGAGTGGAGGACCCAGAGTGGGGCGGGGGAGGACCAAGGCCTAGGAAGGTGGGTCTCCACCAAGACAAAGAGCACAAAACTTGGGATTGGAACAAGGAAAGGAAGACAGCAAGAGACAGGGAAAAAATAAAAATAAAGAATACAAAAAATTAAAAACCAATAAAAGTTTTAAAAAATATATATATATTTTGTTACATCTGGGGAAAAAAGGTAGGGACACAGAAAAGGGACAAGTTACAGACACCGAGGCCAGAATGAAGATGCACAGAGACGTTGAGGAGATGGCAAGACACTCCCAAAGACAGGTAAGAGAGGAAAAAAGAGACCAAAGGAAAGGCAGACAGAAGCCCCAGGACATGGACACCAATACCAAGGAGGACAGAAATGAGGGACAGGATGCCCTTACCTTGCTGGGTGGCTGGGCGCCATTCTGCACAGGTACTGAGAAAGGGGGGCTCACCAAGGGCAGCGGCTGACCAGCCCCTCCACCACGTACTGACATGCTAGGGGTGGCCAGAGGCACTAGCACTTTCCCAGGTAACAGCTGGGCTGAGCCACCCGGGGGCGGGGCCTGCACAGGAGAAACCGACTGGGCTGCAAGAGGCAAGACAGGAGATTAAAGGGAGCCGAACAAGTCTGTGGCCCCGCTACTTGGGCTGCCCAGCCCAGGCCTCACCTTTGGGGGGCGGGGCAGAGGGTACGGACTGCAGGATGGGGATGCCAGGAGTGGGTGCAGTGGCAGCCAGGACTTTGCCGTTGGTGGAGGTGCCCGGTGGGAGGGTGAAACGGATGCTGGTGGTGGGTGCTGGGCCGCTGGGAGCCGCTGCCTTGGTCCCAGGGGCTGGTGCTGGGGCAGGCGCCACTTGAAGCTGCTGGGGCAGCGTGGGCAGGATGTACTGCACCTGAGTGATTCCCCCAGCCTTGCCCAGGGCACTCGGCTGAAGAATACCCAGGGGCACTGGCCCATTAGGGCCACTCCCAGCACCTGCTCCTGAGCCTGTAGTGGCCCCACTGCCAGGGGCTCCCTGGGCAATGAACTGGACAGCAGGAGGTGCAGGGGCCCCATAGCCTGGGGTGCCCACCAACAGGTTGGTGACAGTGGCAGGAGCCTTCCCCACAGTGCCCAGTAGGGGCCCAGCCACCAGATGTGGGGCTGGTGAGGTGGCTGTTGCTGACTTCTTGTCCGAATACACTAAACTGACACCCAGTGGAGAGCCCCCAGGTGCCCGGGACCCAGTGATGGTTTCAGTCCTGGCACCTGCTGTGTCATTTGGAGAAGCTTCCACCCGGCCAGAGGTGGGGAAGGGCTTAGAAGCGATGGGCACAGGAGTGCTGCTGACAGGCCGCACCACGTTGGTGACCATGGTGGCAGCTGGGCGGGACAGGGGAACTGTTGGGGCCCCATAGGCCAGCGATGGGGCTGGGGCCGAGGGCATGCGGGCTCCGCTGCCCTCCCTTTCCTCCTTGTTTGGAGGCAGGACCAGTGTCTGCAGGACACTTCCTCCCCCTCCGGGAGGTGCTGAAATAACTGAGGTGCCAGGTGGCTCTAGGCCCCCCACACTTTCAGGCCTCTTGCGCCGGAAGGTGGTAGGATCCGTTGGGAGGAAGCGGGTGGCCTTGGAAGGTGTCGCTGGGCCCCCAGGGGGTGGGGGCCGTAGTGGGCCTGCTGTGCTGCCCTGACCTGACTCCTGGGCCTTGAAGGTCCCTGAGCCCAATGAGAAGGAGGTGGCTGCTGAGGAGGATGCAGGCGAGGATGAGGAAGATGGGGTAGGCCCATAGCCTTTGCCGAAGGCTGCAGGTGGATCCGAGGGCCCTGGGGGCTCAGGGTCCAGCGATGGACGGCAGTGGGTAAAGGAAGAACGGATCACAGGTGAGAACACCTTCCTGCCATAGCTCTGGGTAAAAGGAGAAGAGACATAACCGTGTCAGGGAGCCTGGACACCCAAACCCAGCCTGGCCATCGAAAGGCTTCAACTCATCCAGACTGTGACACAATTCCCCACGGGGCCAAGAGCTTCCCTCCCCAGGCCCTCTGTCAGCACACAGGCCAAGATATCCTCACTCCTGCAGCTGAGTGGAACCAGCAAGCACCAAGTCCCAAGCTCTCACCTTGCTGCCCTCTGGGTCTTCCCCAGAGCTGTCTCCACTCTCGCTGTCAGTTACCCGCTCCTTGCACTTGAGGTCAATGTCAGTGGTACCGAAGCCATCATCAGCTGAGGGAGCAGAGGGAACAGTGTTGTCAAAAGGACTGAGTATACAGCAGGAAGGGCAGTCTGGAAGCTGGCCTTGCTTCTGACCTCAGCTCTGCCCCAAGCTGGCAGTGAGTCCTGTCCAGAAACGTAGTTCCTCAGCCTAGGGTGTGCCCACCTACCCAAGCATGCAAGTAATAGCACCTAACACTGTGCCCATGGCCTACCCATGCCCGGATCCTCCTGGCTGCCTGTCTTAGACAGGGGCTTCCCAAGGGCAGGGCTGGGCTTACCCAGAAGTGCCTAAACTAAACATGCCTGCAATCATGGACAAATAGGAAAGAGAAGGAAAGAAAGGGGCATGAGGGTCTGGATGCAATTTGTGCCCACCATCCAAACCTAAGCCTGCTGCCCCTGGGCAGGAATCTGGGCCCCTGCCACTGCTCACCAATGACATCATCATCTCCTTCCTCCTCACAGATGACCATGCGTTCCTCATCACTGGTCATGTCCTCACTGGCTGCACGCTGGGAACGAGAGGCTCGAGTGGGCAGCAAGGGAGGCCGCCCACTGGCCGCCAGGGCACCTCCCTCTCCGGGAGCCGCAAAGGGGCCTGGAGCCCCAAATTGTGCAGAAGGCTTTGGACCAGAGTAGGACGCAGGGCCAGACACCATCTGCAGGGCAAATGCAGGGAGAGTTCAGCTGGGGCTGTTACCTTGGGCAGCCCTCCCTGCCCATCTCCCTCACTCCCATGGCCTGCACCCCAGACCTGGGTCAGTTCCTGCAGTGCCTGGCTGTCTACTTCTCCACCATCCAGGCTGTGGACCCCACTGTGGGAGAAGGCTCGGGGCCGGGCCGAACCAGGTCCCCCAACTGTGTGCAGACGTTCAGCCCCACAAGAGCTGCTCCCTGGAGCCTTGGGGTCCGAGCTCAAGAGTGTCTGGGCTGCGACAGACAGAAGCTCAGAGGACACTGTAGAGTGGAAAGGGGAGATGTGCTGCAGAGTCAAGAAGCCTCTTACCAGCACCTGAACGGTGTTTCTAGGTACTGGGCAAAAGCAGGCTGGAAATCCTGGGCCACCAAGCAGAAAAGAGATGCCACTCACAAGCCCAGCATCTCGTTCTCATTGGTTCCTGCCCTCTGGAGCCCAGAGGGCAGCCCTTCTGAGAGTAAGAAAGCCTGGAGACAGGTTTGTGTGGCACTGGCAAGCGAATAACTATTGGTCTGCTCCCACACTGCATGCCTGCCCTCAGAGTTGCCTAGGCCCAGACCCACAAGACTGCTCCAGAAAAGCTCCTCAGCACAGCACCAGGCACACCTGACATCTGCAGTCAGTTGAAGCAGCAGTGAGGGGCCTCCAATTGTGGCCTTGGGAGCCAGCCAAGCAGGGCTTTAACTTCTGGCTCTGCCAGTTACTGTTTCCTGTGACTTCAAGCAAGTGGCTTTGCCTCTCTGAGTCTCAGTTTCCCCGTCTGAAAAATGGGGTATGGTTTTGAGTCCTAGAGATTATACTCTCTTTGGTGCCTGGTGTGTAGTGAACGCTCAGTAAGTGGCAGTTGATAATGAGATTGCTGTTTGTAAATTTTTTCTGTCTGGACTTTCCTGGATCTTTCACATGAGACAAGTGCAGGTAAGGGTCCTCAACGGAAAGTGACTGGACAGAGGAGCTTCTGGGGGTGGGAGTGAGCAAGCAAGAGAGTACCAGAGGCTCTCAGGGAGGGAGGTGGCAGGGCAAGAAAGCCAAGGAGCTGACTAACCTCCAGGGGCAGCAGCAGTACCCGTCTCCGACATGCTCCGCTCCCGAGTCTCCTTGTGCCCTCCTGCCAGCCCCAGGCTCGTGGGCTTGGCCTCTGAGCTGGACTTCTTCCGGTCCTTGTTGCACCACTTCCAGTCTGGGTGGGCCTTAAAGTGGGCCTCTTTCACCTGGCAGGAGAGGACAGGGAGACCCTTCACTCACCCACCCATTGGAGGAAGCTGGGGAGAAGCCAAGAAGAGGAGGTATTACCTGGAAGGCCAGGTCATGGTACTTCTGTTTCTCCTTGGGCCCTAGGGCATACCACCACTCGCCCAGAATCTTGCTGACGGTCCTGTTGTCCTGATTGGGGTGACGCTGGTGGACCAGGGCCCGGTGCCTCTTGCTGAAGATCATGAAGGCATTCATAGGCCGCCGGATATGATCCTTCTCCCGCTAGATCAGATAAGAGACCCAAGTACAATAGTTAGAACTAAGGAAACAGACTTGGACAGCCACAAGGTGAGCTGGAGACAGGTAGGGACAAGGCACCTTGTTCGGGCTGCGTCCATCCTTCTCTGAAGAAGAGTCTCGTTCCTTGGGCAGGGCACTAAGGGACTGGGTCCGGCGTTTTCCAGGTGGCAGAGGCAACTGGATCTCAGGAGACATGATGGAGAGGAAGCTGTGGTGGGAGCGGCAAGGATAGTGAGGGCCATGTCTCTGGCCAGGCCGCCCCTCCAGCCCAGGCCTCGAGGCACTCACGCATCATCATGGTCACTCTCCGTCTCACTGTCCAGCCGGGGTTCTCCTGGAGGGCCAGGGGCTTCCTCCTCAGTGGCGGGAGGGGGCCCCTTTCCAGGTTCCACCCCCCCCAAAGTGTGGGGGGGTCCAGGCCCTGGGCTCTCAGGGCATGTGGCTCCAGGGGGCCGCCCAGGGTCAACATTCCCTGTCCCACCTGGTGGCTGCTCATGAGCAACAGCCGCCGACTCAGCAGGTTCTGGGGACAGAGAGGCAGATCAGAGAACTCATGGGCCCCCTCAACACCATTTCCCATGCCTTCCCACAGCCCCCCACCCCCTCACCTTTGCTCTGGTTGGAGGCCACTGGGTGGCTGGCAGGTTGCTGGGCCTCACTTGGCTGCACGGAAGGGTCTGGCTGGCTGGGGGCCAGGAAGGGGACTAAGGAGTGCCAGGGGAACACGGCGACAGAGCGAGGTTCCACATTCGTCCACACTGTGGGAAGGAGCCAGATGAGCTCTGCAGCAGGAAAGCTTGGCCTTGACCCTCAGCCCAAGCCTTTTTCCACCCTGGACAAGGAAGCTCCACCTCTCATATACACCCCCTTTCTCCTAGCCCTGAATCTCTTGACATCATGCATGCAACATCACTCAGAAAAAAAACTCCTGCCTGAAAGGTTTCTAAGGTTTCTAAAACTGAAAACAGAAGCAGGGAAGGGAAAGAGTCCTCACTCCTCACTCCCTCCCTGACTTCCACCAGGGACCAAGCCAGAGGAATGACTGACCGGCTCCTGTCACAAACCAGGCCACGACAGACTGCCATTCTACACTTCTAAGGCCCTAAGACCTCAGTAAGCCTGGAGACCCTCCCCGAGCCATGGCATGTTGCCATCACCCATGCTGCCATCTGACATAGCCTCTTACCTTGGCCTCACACTCCCTTTCTCTTTCCTGGGGCAGATGGCCCTGTCTCCTCTCTTCTCTTCCCTCCATTACCAATAGGGCATAGGGTCTTGAGTCTATCTCTCTGCCTCTCTCCCCCTAACACAGGCCCCAGGGAGCCAGACCTGCCCTGCCCTTTCCGGGCTGGGCACAGGTGGCTACAACAGCTTTCCCCTTACCCCCAAAGAGAATCTACTGCCTGTAAAGAGACCTCCCACCCTCCCTCCCTCTAAAACCCTAAGCTCATCTTTAGAGCATGGCCCAGCCCCCAAGCCCAGAAAGAGAAGAGGGTGTGGTAAACTCCTTGGAAGAAAAGGCACAGACAATGAGGCAGATGAGAGAACTGTTACAAGTCTCTGCCCAGGGAAAGCAAGAGTGCCAGGTGTTTCCTTGAGAATATACACAGGAAGACACTTCCCTCACCAGGGGCCAGTCCCAAAGGTCCCACCTTCAGCCCCAGGAGCTGGGTAACTGGCTTGACTCCTGGGGCAGGCGGAGACTAGGAGTGGGCTTCCCTCTCACTGCTGGCTCCCTGGGGGAAGTGGAACCAGCAGCAGAGGCCCCTGTTAGGGGAAGATGATAAAGGGAGAAGGGGAACGCCCTAGCCCTGGTCTCCATCATTCCAGGCCTCCCCCTGACCCAGACCACTCTAACCTGGAGTGACCACCCATGCCTACAGAAGCCTTGACTAAGGGAACCCTCAGTGAGGCACTGGCCTCAAGACCTAATTCTGCGAAGAGCTGACAAAAGAAAAAATATACATCAAGGCAACAGGAGAGGAACAAGGAGGTCAGCACTGAAAGCTACTCAAGACACTATGCAGACCCTATCCGCTACCCCTGGGGACACAAAAGCCTTCTAGGCCCTCCAACCCCATAACAGCCCCCAGGGATCTGAACCTGTCCCTCTCTTCACAAAGATATTTCTTACCAGGACCTCTTCATCTGCTGGGTGGAGAAGGGGCCCAGCAGACAATGGGGGAACAGTCCTGTGGTCCTGCCCCTCCTGAACTCCCCGCCAAATGCACTATCCTCCAGAGTCTTTGGGTCTCTGACTCTCTCTCTGCAAAGCTCACCACTCCAGCCCAAAACTGTTCTAAGCAAACAGTGCCTCACTCACTTCCCAAGCCCTATCCTATCCCTACACCACCCAGTCACAACCCCTTCCCTCTGTCTAGTCTCCAGCAGGTCTCAGACTGCTCCAGTTCTAATCCATGCTCCCAAGCCCTGCAGAGGGTTACTCTGCAACCCTCACCCCCAATAACAACAGACCTGTTTCACTCCATCACCTAAACACCACGGCTGCCCCAGCTATTCCCCCACTCCCATCACTTTGCTACACTCCCACCTGCCGTCACTAACCACTACAGCAGAGCTCAGTAACTTTCCCGTTACCCCTTTACTCGGTCTCTACCATTCTCCTACTGCATGCCCATCACCGTCGCTCTGCACTTAACACCCCGACACCTTGACCCCTACAGTCCCAGGACCCAAGAACTACTGACCGAACATTCCGAGGCCACGGGAGGCCGCGCTGGACGCGGGCACCAGGGGCCTGTGGGCTGAGTACATGGTCTGGCGCCGGGGGGCCCGGCCGGGGCTCGCGCCTCCTCAGCGGCCGCCGCCGCTCCGCCCGCCGCCGTTCCGGCCCAGGGGCAGCTGGAGGCCGCCGCCGCATGCCCCCCCCCCAGGCCGCCCCCCCTCCGGCCTCCCCACGCGGGGGTCTCCGCCGGGAGCGCCTGCGCACAACGCCAACTGCCTCCCGCCAGCCGGGGGGCGGGGGAGGTCAGAGCGCTCCGGCCCCGCCCCGCCCCCCGGCGCGCGCGGGGGCCGTCACGGGGCGCGCGGCACCGGGGCCATCGGCGCCGCCCCCTCCCTTTCCCTCCTCGAGCACCGAGCCCGGCGGGGCGGGGCGCGGGTGCGCGTGCGCGGCCCCCTCCCTTTCCCCGCTCCTTGGCTTGCTTGCTCTCTCCCTCCCTCGCAGCTCCGGCGGGTAACGGCTCTAGCCCCGCGCGCCCCGGCTGCCAGAACCGCCGCCCCGCCTTTCCGGGCCCCCGGCCCACGGCTCAGCGTTGGGTCGACCTCCGGCCTCGGACAGACAAACGGACCAGCGTGCGTGCGTTCCGAACGAGCCCCGCGCCGAACCGCCGCCGCCTCCCCGCCCCACCACTACTACGCGCTCCCCTCCCCCCGCCGCGCCTCCCCCCGCCCTTTCCCCGCTTCCCCCGCGGCCTTCCGCGCAAGCCCGGCCCCCCGCGCGTGAGCCCATTGGCTGCCGCCGCCGCGCGCGGGTCAGGC